>NC_067139.1:30816223-30878817 GCF_903995435.1 Acomys russatus | reverse complement strand
CAGGAATTCAAGAGCTTGATTGGAAAACGTCTGTGGAGAAGCAACCTCACTGGGCAAATGCACTAATCATACTTCCAAATACTTATACACATGGAAAAACCTACATACATGCACTCAAAAATCAACTTTGAACATGTTAAAAGCTCTTTTGAAAGCCAGGGTTAGTCCCTGAGCAACTCACTCATGTGTTACTTATCTCTGAGAGCTTTGAATGTATCCCTATTTCTTTAAGGAAAGGGTGTCATAGGCTGTTTGGGCTGCTTCAAGTAAATATCTTAGCCTGAGAGATTACCCATAGTTTACAAAGCTGGAGGGTCCAAAATCACAGTAACTTAAACCCTTGATGTCCATGAAGCTCCTGTTTTAAAGATTTCACCTCTTGTCTTCACTAAAGGCTGTCCAGGAAGCCCTTTAAGCCTCTTCTTCTAAGAGGACTTAAGCCCATTGTCCCACTAAATTGCTTCCCTAGAGGTCTCAGCTGTTATTGACTTAACCCTGAAGTTTAGGTTGAAACTTGAACTTTGGGAGGGACCCAACTCTCTGAATATAGCATGGGCTGTCAAGCAAGAGCTCCCACCTCAGAGGTGTAGTGAGGTGAAGGAGAGTGGCCCCATAGCATCGTCTCATACAACTGAGTGCTTGGTCACTAATTGGCAGAACTATTTTGGGAAGGATTAGCGGATGTGACCTTGTTGGAGGAGGTATGTCACTGGGGTTGGGCTTTGAGGTTTTAAAAGCCCGCATCATTTTCCAGTTTTTTTCCAAGCCTGTGGATCAGGTGTAGCTCTCAGTCACTAAACTAAACTAAACATAAATAAATTAAACAACCTAATTTAAAAAAAATGGCTCAATGACTATATAGTTTCCAAAAGAAGAAATATTAACGGCTAGTAAACATTTTCAGGTGTTCAACATCATTAGCTATGAGAGAAATGCAAATGAAAACTAGCTTGAGAGTCTATCTCATGCTAGTTAGGATGATGGTCATCAAAAAAAAAAAATAATAATAATAACAAATACTGGTGAAGATCTAGGAAAAAGATAATGGTTATGTGCTCATGTTGGGAATATAAAGCATGACATCAGTAAAGTTTCTTGAAAAGCTAAAACTAGAACTTCCACATGATCCAGACATATCACTGCTGGGCATGTACCCCAAGGACTCTATATTCTACTACAGAGCTATTTGCTCATCCATTTTCTTTTAAAAAAAATTTTAATTATTATTTTTACATATACATTTATATTATTACACACATATAAAATAAACTACATATAGAAAGAAGAACCACAGAACAATCAGGATTTATATTTATGTTACATTCATATAAGGTTTTAACTGTTTGTATTTGGCAACCTTGAAGAAAACATTTTCCTATCTCGATCAGTCTAAAATTCTGAATTTAACTCAATATCTATCTATCATATCTCATCTCTATCAACTTAAAACATCTATCTAGACTTAAAAACATCTTAATCTCTAAACAACTAAGCTTAGTTGTGAAACTAAACTATTTGGCCTTCAAGTCCATCAAAGACTTGAGAAGGAGTAAAATTAATTACCTGAATAAACAAGAAGTGCAGGTTAGCAGCTTCCAAATAAATAAAATAAAATTTCAGAGACAGTTTGCTGCCTGAACAGTCACCCAAAACTCTCTAAAGTGTTGGAGCATCATCTTCACCCTTCTGGCCCAGTATATCTGACAGACATATTTGTGAGGCAAGAAATAGGGGCTTGCTTTTCCTCTCTTGGCAGAGTTTGGCCATCGACTCTGCCTGTGTCCTGCATCCAAGCTTGCCAAGTTGCTCATGCATTTTTATAATAGCTAAGAAATGGTTTCGGCCTAGATGTCCATCAAATAATAAATGGGTGATTAAAATGAGCTGAATTGGACTTAGCATGAAAGAAAAGTTAAGTTAGTAAAATGAAAAGAACTAAAAAAAATTTCATAAAGCTAGCTAGATAACCCAAGCCCATCAAGACAAACACTGATCCTCTCTGTCTTACGTTGATCTTAGGTTCAAATTTTTAAGTTCTTATGCTTAAGTTGAAGTGTCAATAGAGGCCAGAAAGTAAAAATAAAAGGTGTTGTAGGATGTGTGTGTGGTGGGTTCTTGGAGGGATGTGAGGAAAAAAAAAAAAAAGCAAATGGTGTGAAAGTAAGTAGAGTTATAGGGTGAGTGCAGAGGATTAGGTGGGATGGGGACAGCTTTGCCAAAGGTCAGAATTTGGAAAGGGAGTCAACCAAAACTTAGAATATGTAAAAAAAAAAAAAAAAAAAAAAAAAAAAAAGCCATATAGAACCTACTGTGTAAGCTAAAAGCCATAATTTGTTTTTTTGAAAAATGAGAGTTTTTACAGTGGTACCCCAGCATGACTGGAGAATCCTGCTCCCACCCCCCACCCCACCCCCACCCCGAAATTACACATTTGTCAACAAAAATTCCAGTGCCAGGTCAAGAACACTTCCCTGAAAGCTGCTGACTAGGGAGCCCCAGACACTCCCAACACAAGGTAAATTACTACCATTGCTTTTGGTTTCCTGACAGACTAGATGATCGGATCCAACTGCTGATGACACCACACATGGGATGCAGCACACAGATAAATCCAGAGGGAACCAAGTAGAAGCAGCCCCCCATGCTGGCTAGCATTCACAGGGTCAAGGGTGTAATAAGGCTGCTGGGAGAAAAAGCCCATCAACTCTTTATCCAAATGTGGACTCTACGTGCTACAACATTGACCTGTCAGGCAAGATGTGCCTACCAACCAATGTCAGTGATGCAATCATGACAACTGCTTTCTGATTGAACCTGAGGTTCATTCTGTGGACCTCAGTACCATACTGTAACCTTGTTCAAAAGCTCATAGCTAGGGAGGTTACAGAGACTGGGGGGGGGGGGATTACCACTAATTCTTTGCTAAATAGACATTCGTCAAATGCCCTCTAAATATGTGCAATTATTCCCAAACCAGAGTGTCTCTTAATCTTGATCAGAGAAACGAAACTTCTTTTTGCGGAATGTGAGGGATAAGCAGTGGTCTAATTGGTCAAAATCCTGAGAATACATGACTCCTGCATCCTCAGTCTTAAGCAGGACATCACGCAGGAGAGACTGTAAAAAGCCAGACTAGATATGACGTGGTCACTGGGACTGTGGCATGAGCGGGGGGGAGAAAGGTGGGTTGGGAGGGAAAGGGGGTATGAAAGAGGGAAATAGAGTATGAATATGAATGTAGTTCACTGTTCATGTACAAAACTGACAAAATACATTAAAATGTGAAAATACTGCAAGTATTTTAAGTTTATCTTATCTTAGTCTACACTAGGGTCAATGGAGGCAGGAGAATTATTACCACAGGCGATCCCACTCCGCCTGTATTAGTTTCCAAGAGTTCTGCCTTGGGAAAAGCAATCCTTCTTAAAGGCCTTGAACTTAGGGAACTTGGAAAGCTAAGAGATTTGGTTTAAGTTGTCTGAGAAGGCTGGAGAAATGTGTCTAGGCCACAGAGTACCTTCCCATGCCCAAGATATTACGATTCATTTAGCATGGATTGGTCTCTAGAAGACATATATGACATTTTCCAACTATTTACAGAAAACCCAACAGAAAAGAAAAACTCTCAAATAGGGGCACCTGAGAGGGGGAGCCCAAGTGTCACAAGGTCCTCTGACCTGTCTGTAGTCAAGGTAACGGAAATTAGCAAAGCACGGGTTTACACATATTGTCTCAGGTTAGACTTGTCAACTCTAAGAGCTCCAGAGGAAATGAAGACCAGTGAGTACCAACCATTTTACGACCACTTTAGGAAGGAATTTGGCAGTCTCTTTTGAAGATCGGTATTTTCATTTCTTCTTCTCTACCCAATGTTACATTTCTAATGCGTGGCTCTGACCCATATTAGATATTTGGCAATGTCCAGAGACACTTTCAGTTGTCACAACTTGGGGACACTCTGGCATCTAGTGGGAAGAGGGTAGGGATGCTGTCAAGTGTGCCCCAGTTCAGGGGCAGCCCCTCATAACGAGCTGTCTCATGCAAATGTCAGGAGTGTCAAGGTAGCAAAAACCGTGTTTGTTGTTTGTTTGTTTTGTGTGAGTGTGTGAACAATTTATATCAAATAACTTCTTGTACATATGCGTACCTAGTGGCATAGAATACCATATTGATAACAACAAGCTAGAAGCAATAATTTTCCTTGATAGACAAATAAATCAACTATGGAATGATCATTCACTTTGTATATTTAATGTAAGGCTCAAGCAAGTGAGACCAAAAACATTTTATCACATTTTAAACATATAATAAAACATACTTTTTAAAAGGGGGGCAATGATTTAGAAGTCAAGGTATTGGTTTTCTCTTATGCAAGACATGGAGGGAAAGTGGGAAGTAAATACAGGGAAGCATTAAAATGGTATCCAAATTTTTGGATCGATGGTGGATACAGTTATTCATCACAGTATTAACTTTATAACTTACATATAAACACGCATGTCACAGATGTTCTTTCATACTGAACTCAGTTGGCAAACTGTCTCCCAGGCAAGCAAGAGGCCCTGTGCTTCACCAACAAAACCCACATAGAAAGCAAGGTGTGGTGGCACATGGTCGTAATCCCTGCTCTGTGGAGACAGAGACAAGAAGAGCTCTGGGGCTGACTGGCCAGCAGGCTAGCTTACTTGGCATATCTGGGCCCAGTGGGAGACCCTGTCTCAAAAACCAAGCAAGGAGAAGAACCCCAAACCCAACAGTGGTGGTGTGGGGGTTTGTATTCCATCTATCTGACGGAACAGGCCTCATCATGTGACTTCCTGTCCATTTTCAGCATAATTAAGCTGAAGCAGCCACCTCTTTTCCTTCACAGGAGTCAAAATGAGGTTTCTGACACTAATCTCAAAAGGTTACTCTGTGGTCAGATTTACAATTCAATCCAACAACTTAAAGCCCTAAGCGGTTTTTATTTATTCATTTAGTTGGTGTGTATGTGTTTGTCTATGTGCATGTAGGTGCACATGTGTGTGTTGGGGGAGGGTGCTGGTTAGAGGCAAGCTCAGATGTTCCTCTGAAGCTGTTTTACCTCAGCTGGCTTTTGAGGAACAGAGAGGAAAGATATTTTTGACATTTCTGCTTAAAGCTGATGTGTGGTCAGGGTACTAGGAATCATTTGGGGACCTTTTAACTTGCGGTGAAAGGCAGATGGTTTTGAAAAGATCAGGGTGGATGAATGAATCCAGCAGATGATCCTGTTACCACATAGACAGCACGCCCTGTCACAGAAGTCCACTGGACATAGAGAAACATCTTTACAATATCTACGTGTTTTTACACGACCTACATTTATTGTTTCTCCTTTCTGTTCTGTTCTTTAATTATTACTATTCTAACCAGGTTTTCCAAGTGCCAGCCTGCTCCTTATTCTCATTCTCAGCCGACTTCCCAGTAATCCCTGCTAGAGTGCTAATTGAAAAGTGAGGTATTAACTGATTATAGCCTGGGATGAGCCCTCCCAGGGTGATTTTATTTTCACAAGGGACTCGTAATGGTTGGCTTGGGTAGCAGGGAGCAAAGGCTCAGACATGACCTTCAGAGGGCTATAGCTAACTTCAACACCTGACGGAGCAAATAAAGAATGTTTGTTATGCAGCCCTGGAAAGGTTGGCAAACCCTTGCTTCAGACCCTGATTAAACAGCCGGGTCCTGTCTACTGCATTTGGAGCAGAGCTGTAGAAAACCTCTTATTTTCCTGACTCAAGAGGAAATATTTTATAAATAATAGTCTAGAGAATTATTGGTCAATATTTAGACACGAAAATACCCCTAAGAGTGAGAAAGCTTGAGGGGTGGAGGGTGGGAGGGGGGCGTGGGGAAAGCTCAAAGGCCAACACACCAATCGATAACACGCTACAGAGTGCAAAGAGAAGAAACTCTCCCATTGTCCGAGTACAAATGTCAGGAGGATTTCAGCAAAACTCAAAAGGCTGGGCAACAGAGTAAGTGTGCAAAGGTGGGGAGGGTGCCTGAGAAGGTTCCTAGGAAAGTTTGTTACAAGCATGCGGGGAGGGTGTCTCTATTCACAAAACAGTTGGTCCAGCACGCACATGGTCCCCAGCTCTTGGTTGCTTTGCCTCCTGAGAAATAGTGTCAGTCTCTGTGAGATCAGTAGCCAAGCCAGGGTGCTCACTGCTGCGTCTCAGTCTAAGTATGTGGTGGATGCTCCGTGTGCTTTCCTGTGCAGACTCATACGATGACGTTTTATATAAAATGAAGACTCCAGGGCCCCAGCTAGGGCAGCCCTTAACTCACTGGTTCTGGGACAGGCCTCTGCATTATAAGAGCATGATGGGTAATTCTAACGCATGACGTAGGCTATGGTGAAAGGCCTAGAAGCCTCAGCCACGGTCTATGCCCAACCCGTGTACCCACCCTTACATCCTCTCAAACTGCCTTGGCAACAGTAATTGCTGGAAAAACTTGCTTTGGTCTAGTAAAACCTGCAAGCTCCTCCCCTCCGACACACCACGCATGCCTTGCTTCCTGTCTAGGTGAGGCTTCTGTAACGCTGCGTGGGGAAAGGCCTTCTTATCCACAGGAACAGAAGCAGACAGACAAGAAAGTCAGGAGCCAACGGGGAATTTCTTGAGTCTTAAAGGCAGGGGTCAGCAGAGAACTGATTCCACACGGCATGCCTTGTATTTTTCCCAAAGAACGATACCAGACAAAAGCCCCCGTGACCTAGAGCCTTCCTCGCTTGCAGATCTTCAAAGATGTATTTTTATATGCAACTAAGATGGAAAGCAGTGTCCCACTTGTAGATAAGCTTATTTTACTGAATCATTACATGAAATAAAAGCACCTCTTAGGGGTCACTCACAAAGGATAATCAGGTAGCTGCACACACCCTTCTTCAGTGTTTGCTTTCTGCACACACACCCCTTTCCTTGTCCCCAAACTCTACATCCTGGAATCTTATCCCAAATTAAATGACCTTCATGTGATTGGGAGGAAACCCAAGCCAAAACGAAGTCACATGAAGAACTGTCTGGAGAACTGGTCTGAGAACGAAGAAAGAGGGGGGCGAGTGACCGGAGTGTCCATTGGACTTTGTATAGAATCAGTAGTTTCCTTCATCTACTTTCCTTAAAACTAGAGCTACAGAACGAAGGGAAAGAGTGAAGGCCCAAGGGTTAAGTTCCAGGGAATTCATGTCCTCTTATGGCATCCATGGGCACCGAATGCATGTACTACACAGGTACACATGTAAGCAAGGCACCCATACCCATAAAATAAAATAAAATAAATTGAAGAAAGAAAACCACCAAAACTTTTCTCAAAATAGCCTTATTACTGGACTCACAGTTTCTTTATTAAGGGCGTGGAAGATGACAGAAATCAGCACAATAAGACCAAACAAAGCTATTAGGTTCAAATAAATATCCTTCTACATATTCAAACAATTTTTAGCAAGTCAAAGCACGTAAAGCCCTAGGAAAATCCTGAATGTATAGCTTGAAGAATTTATGTAAAACAAATTCTCCTTTTGTAGCTAACGCATGCGCACACGCCGTTAACTTCCCGCCAGCCCCACTCAGTCATCACTTCCATTCGAAAGCAGAACGGTATCCGTTGGCCTCAGGTAGTTTTCTGATTTCCGAAGCCCGCGTCACCAAATTACGATCTGTCTGTTTTAGTCTTTCATAGCCCCGTCCACACCACCTGTGTCAGCAAAGGCTCTTTCCTAGTGTTGGTTCACAACAGCATTCACTTGTTCAAATACAAGGAAATTAATTTATTCATGCTATTGTGTTTATTTTTCTTGGGTTCTTCCCAAGCCTCACATATTCTAAAGGTAGCTCCCGTGAATCTTCCTAAATGTTAGCGGCATGCTTCCTCACTTCGGGGAGTGTATACAAAGTAAGTCCCTGGCTGTACACGTTCACTGTTTCCCAAACTATTTCCCAAAAGTGTTGGTAGTTAGCAGGACAATCCTGAATTTCTAAGTTCCTATACAGGGTCAAGCACAGGCAAGACATTTGAGACGGGAAATGACACTATGTTACAAGTGTTTATATCAAATTTAAAACTTAAGGCAAAGTGGCATAATAGTCAAATAAACAACCGAATGAGTTATAGAGTGTAGAAACATACATACATTTGATTTTCATACATATGACACTGTTGTCGTATACGGTATATAACTGTGAATGAGTTAGAGCTTTTACAGCATATTGTGTGGAGTTAATACTATATACACGTTGAAGAATGAAGTTAGATGCACGTATCACACCATATACAAAAACAACCATGTTGCCTAGCTGCCACGCTGTCAGTCCTCACTAGGTATAGCTTGTCATAAATTAATGGACTTCTAAAGTTCAAGCAGTGATAAACTTTAGTTTTCTCTGGACCATGATGTATTTGCGAGCTTCAGATGATCTTTGCTGAGACTGATTGAATTGTACATTTACTCTGAAAAAACAAATTTCTTTATTTCTTTCCTTTCCTCCATTGCTTCTCTCACCTTTCACCATTTGTTCTTTTCTTTTTTCATTTGTTCTTTCATTTATGACACAGCATAAATAATCCATTCGTGGTACAGATGAGCCACTCTATGACAGATATGACCTGCAGAAAAAAATTTAGGGATGTTTTTTAAATTCCATTCTCAACCTGATTTTGAGATTTTTTTTTTTTTCCCATAAACTCAGGGTGGGCTGCCTCTGAAGTTTCTCTGAGACCTGGTCACCAAAGGCCAGCAGTCTTTCATGGAAACAGGCTGCAAATTCAGGAAAACAAAAGCCCATGAAAGACAAGGCAGTCTTCTCAGACTCACCAGCTCCTCCTGGCTCACTTCCCTGGCATCTCCCCCTGCCATCGCCCGTAGGAATTGACACTTGAGCGTCTTGTTACCATAAGAGTTTGAGTAAAGCTGCTAGATAAAAAAATTATGTTCCTAAAATTATAGATGCATAGATGTCAATATTATTTTCTATTTATGCACAGTTTCGAGTACTCTACATATGGTAGCTAAAAAGATTTTCTTCTTCGCCTTTAGTTTTTGGGCATAAATCCCTTCTTGTTTTCACAAGCACATTAGTTCAAGTCTGCAGATACTGTGTGCTGCAGACAAAATTATCACATTGAAAACCATATGTCACACTGAACTGTTCAGGAGGCACGGAGCCCTTTCACTTGCAGGTCTTTAAAGATACAATTCTATGCTCGGGGTACAGAAGAGAGCGGTGAATTTGTACATAAACCGATCTGCTGTAAAGGCATCCACTAAATTACTCTACCAATGACTAGGTAGGAAGACTTTGGTGTACTATGCGAAGTGACAGCTTTTTAAACCCATTGTCTTCCCTCTGATCTGGCAGCTGCTGGGATCAGACTATTGATAGCAATGGGCTAGGTCAAGATATGCCGAGTCCTGGCTCCTGCATGATTGTGCATTTACACTCCCTTTTTAGAGGGTATAATAAGGATCTCAGTTCACAAAGTGGCTATGAATCATTTAACATGTTATAGAAATTTTCACTGTACTTCAGGTCGTCATTATGTTATGGTTATAGGAAGGCATAAAACTCCATTGCTATTTCATAGAGGTAAGAAAGAAGTCAACTTGAGCTGCACATAATAAGTAGCTCGTAACCATGGAAGTCCTTCTGGAATAAGATGCATTCCACTGTAATTATCCTTCACTCCCAGGTAAGTACCTGGGGCACTCTCCTCAGATAAGGAAATACGTGATGGAAGCGTATGCTTGGTTGTAAGAAAATATGACCCTCGGGGCCTTGCTCTCTTCAAAACTACATCTCAGACGAAAAAACGATTCAAGTGACAAATGGGCTAAATGCCGATCTTAACAAAAAAAAAAAAAAAAAAAAATCACTTCAGGATTGGAGATATGACTCAGTTGGTAGAATGCTTGCTTGGTACACACAAAGCTCTGGCTTTTATTCCCAGACCATGCATAAACCAAGGGTGGAGATGCATGCCTGTAAACTCGGCTGGAGGTGGAGGCAGAAGCATCGGAAGTTCAAGGGCATCCTCTGCTACTTGGGGAGTTTGAAGCCAACCAGAGACACAGAAGAAACTGTCTTTAGAAACTAAATGAGGATTTGGGCAGATGTCTCAGTCTGGTAAAATCTTTGCCTTGTAAACATCAGGAAACTCTCAGTTTAATCCCTGGAGCTCATGTGGATAAAAGCTGGGTGTGGTGGCCGATGCTTACAATCCCAGTGCCAGGGAGATAGAGGCAGGGATGCCTAACAGAGAAGCTCCAGGCCAGAGAGACTCTGTCCATAGTACATAAGGAACGAAACTTCAGGATATCCTCTGGCCTACACACATGTGTGTTCATGCACACCCGAGTACAAATACAGGAATCTAAAAATTACTTTTTTTTTCACTGCCTGGCATGCATACATGCATACATGCATACATACATACATACATACATACATACTCATTTTTTTCATTCAAGTGAGTCTTATAAAACAAGTAAAACTAGAACAAGAAGCAGTCTGTGATGGTTAGAGTGAGAATGCCCCCCACACACACACACACACAAATGTTCATATACTTGCATGCTTAGGCTCCAGTTGATGAATTGTTTGGAAGAATTAGGAAGTGTGACCTTGTTGGAAGATGTGGAGGTTTCAAAAACCCAAGCCAGCTCCAGTGCTCCAGCTCCCTTCCCTCCTCCCTCCTCTCTCTCTCTCTCTCTCTCTCTCTCTCTCTCTCTCTCTCTCTCTCTCTCTCTCTCTCTCTCTCTTCCCCCCCCCACTGCCTTCAAATCAGAATGTAAAGCTCTCAGCTACCTCTCAGCCATTACACCTGCCTGAATGTCCCCACCATAATGGTGGATTAACCCTCTGAAACTGTGAGCAAGCCCTAATTAAGTACTTTTCTAATAAGAGCTCTGTTGGTCATGGTGTCTCTTCACAGTAATAGGACAGCAACTAAAACACAGTCACTAAGGGTATCAGTGGGAAATTCCTGACCAAAATTCACTACCATTTAACCAACCAAAGTCTTGAAAATATTAACACCAGCAACGTGATAGTCTACATAAAACATTTGTACTCAAACCAGCAGAATGGCTGGTCAGTGTAGAGTGCATATACGTGTACTGAACACAAATCAATTTCTAACTTAGTACTGAAACCATATACTACTTGCATACCACACTGATATATACTCCCCCCCCCCCATAGAACAGCGACCTACAGTCCAGCTTGTCATTTGGTCCACCTCCAGCCCTCTTCTTCTCCCCTGCCGTAGACCAGTTATTTATTTTGAAAAGGGGTAAAAATAAAATGTGGTATCTAAGCTCTCCTCCCCACACTCTTCTTTATCCCTTGTCCCAGGACAGGATTCCGAGGAGGAATAGAGGTGATGCTGAAGATACTCAAGGTAGTTAGGACACAAAATATGCAAAGAACATGCTCTAGTTCTCCCCAAGTCTTCCTGCTCCCCAAAGTCACACAACTGCTTTTCATGAGCATAAATCCACATGTGGCCATGGCTTCCTAAGGACAGTCGCATGCAAGCATCCCACACACTTGGACCACATTCACACCCACACTCTCTTCATTATCCACCATCCCTCCCACTAGTCTTTCTTCCCCAGATAGCCTCACCTCTATATGTTTATATAAGTGAACATACATGAACATGTGTGTAGATAGAGCCATAGAAGAGAGAAAGTATGATCTTTATCTTCCTGATTCTGGCTAATTTGACTGGAATTAACGGTTTCAGCATCCCTCTAAATTTCTAAATTCTCCCAAACTGACATAATTCCGTTCTTCATCATGGCTAAATAAAATCGATCAACTTCTTCAAAGAGATGAATATTAAATGCTTCCATCTTTCCCCATTTTATTCATCTCCTGATCTCTCTTCCCATGCCCATGTTATCACAAGTACCCATGACTTTTACTGGAGCTTCAAAGGACATTACCATGGATGTATCGGATATTTAAAGCTGGGGCTTCCTAGGTATTTGAAACTTGGGGTCTGAAATTAGGTTCATTATCTTTCTTTAGCCAAAATGTTCTCCTCTGATATCTCCCAATCTAGTTTTTTTTTTTTTTTTTTTTTTTTTTTTTTTTTTTTAATCACTTAGAATAATCACCATGGGCTCTCTCTTTTTATTCCTACTGAATAAGGACTAAAGAGTCTGAATCCCGGGGCTAAAGCTCAGCCCTCCATGTAGCTGAGACACCAGCGAAGCACCACACCCACTCCCCAGCTGGCCAGGGAACACAGCGGTGAAGGCAGGTGTGGATGTTTGATTTCTGCTACTTACATCATCTCAATTGGAAGGAATACCTAATGGCTTTAGTGTTCCCTTCTAGATGAAACTCATCTGTGCTCAGATTCCCATCTCAGCAGAGAGGAAAGTGGAACCAGTTTCAATTAAAAATCTGAAGTCATCTATTCACCTAGCCAGCCGCTAATTCCTTGTCTTTCCCTTTAAGACTGTTATTTCCTAATTAGCACACCAAATGACTCATCTCAGTTGGCCTGCTATTAGAAGTTGGGGAAGAAGCTGAATTTAAAAGACCTATCAATTTTGGGGACTAGGGGGATGGCTCAGTGGATTAGAGCATATGTTGCATAAGGGATTGAGTACAAGCTTCTAGCACCCACATAAAGATGGGGTGGACTGGCAGGCCTGTGGCCTTAGTACTGTGAAAGGGAAGACACAGGAGAATCAAGCTTGCTGTCACCCAGCCTAACTCCAGGCTCAGTAGGGACTCTGTCTCAAGGTACTTAGGACTCCTGTCTCAAGGACAGAGAAGGACACCAGACATCCTGACATATGCACACACCCCACACATACACATATGCATATGCCTCACACATACGACGCACATACACACATACATATACCTCACACATACAACACACACACAGTACATGTATATTCACATGCAAAAATAAATTTTGTTAAATCACAACCTCTAGGTAATATTTTTCCTTGGTAATTCTGTTTGAGGCAGGGTCTCAGTCTGTATCCCAGGTTGACCTGATCTTGTGGCAATCCTCCTGCCATCTTTATATTTAACATGCTTTGATGGGACCAGTGAGGTGTGTCAGTGAGTCTGAGCAATCCTGGGGACCTGAGTCCAGTCCCTGGAACCCACTTAAAACTAGGAAGAGAGAACTGACTCCACAAAATTACCCTCTGACTTTTACAGATGCTCCATGGCTCCTGTCTTCTAACCAATAAAAGTCATGGGACCAACTTATATCCAAGAGTTAGAGAAACAAATACATCTCTGCCTGTCACTCAGTCTCTTATGAGTCACAGCATATTTAAAGAGTTCGGGGACAGATAACTTTGGGCATCAGAATCATCTTTACAATTCATCTATTATATAAGTTTTACCTGAAGAGAAAGATCATATTTTTGGCAACCAACTAAACTCAAAATATTATAGGGATCTGAAGTGAGCTCTGCCATGCTTTGCTGATCACGACTCACTGGCATGTGGGCAATGGGAACCCCAGGGAATCTCATGAATCAGCCATCTACCTCTGTCGGCACTAGCTCTACCCACAATTGTCTTCATCTCTGTTGCTTGTTTTTGTTTTCTGTTTGGTTTTTGGATTTTGTTTGTTTGTTTGTTTCTTGTTTGCTTTTTCTCCCCCCCCCCCCCATCTTGCAAAGAGGTCACAGGCTGTGATTAGGCAAGTTCCATATCAGGATCCAATCCCTGAACACCTCAGAGGAAATGCCTTAATGGTTTGTACCTGTGTCCTGGCATACTGAGCAGAGCTGACTTTTGCTGCCTCTTACTCAGTTGCCTGATAATTTCGTGTACCACGTGATCCTTGAGGCCAGCCGCACACCCTTTTCACTTTGCATACTCACTTGGGGGCCCTCTACATAAGGATCGATGGCTAAGTAGCCACAGAAGCTGTTTTTCTAATGAGCAGCAATAACCACTTTGGTTGTAATTTTAATCAACTCTGTACATACCAATAGCTAGCATCATATTCTATACCCAAGAACTGTTCTTGAAAATATAAGAATATTAAGAAAAGTTAGTAAACACTTAGCATTGCCTACCTCTTTCCTTAAAAACACAGCATGCAACCAGCACATGCTTTTGCTGCCTACTTGGTATGGACAAAGGAGAAATTAAGCTTTTAGAGACTGTGATCCAGTACTCTCGCTTCTACTTCTCAAATGTTGCACCGCTCGAGATGTATCTATAAAACAAAAGTGTGCTGATGCTTAACTCAGAATGAAGAAGATCAAATGAGGTAAAATACAGAAAAAGTATGTCACAGAGTGAGCACTTCTTATGGCCTCATCTAATTCTCTCTCTCTCTCTCTCTCTCTCTCTCTCTCTCTCTCTCTCTCTCTCTCTCTGTGTGTGTGTGTGTGTGTGTGTGTGTGTGTGTGTCTGTGTCTGTGTCTGTGTCTGTGTGTGTACATGTAGATGCACCTTAGTACTGAATACTGCAGAGTGCCACAGTACACATGATAATTGTGTAAGTGTGCTTTGGAGACCCAAGCTTAAAAGAAGAAAGGGAGATTTGGTTTCTCCATAAATCAGACCTCCTTTCATCTCCCTCTGGGTATTATTTTGGAAGTCAAGCTTGTAAACATTGAGGACCACCATGAAATTATGCCTCACCCTCCACAAACGAAAGCAGACTGCTACACACACACACACACACACACACACACACACACACAATCCAGAAACTAGAAACAGAACTCTGACTGGGTCTTATACTTACCTCTTCCCCTTCTGGGGCCCCTGATGTCTCTTCCCTTGCTGAGAAACACGTGGCTCTTGTCCCCTTTTCACTTTCCATCTTTCTGTAAGTTACACCTGATCTATGTTCAGGATTTTCCAACTTTTCAAGTCTCTAAATCACAGAATCTCTTGCAAATCTTCAGTTTCTTTTGTCAATAATGATACCCTTGGCTACAGTAAGCATCTGATTTTTTCACATATCATCAAGGTAAATTTGAAAATGTCTTAAAAGAAAAAGAGCTAACGTGCACTAGATAAGAAGTGGTGGTTTTTGGCAGAATAATGACCACTGTTTTCCCCAAATTATTTACATCCTAATTTCTGGGGCATGTAGGCATGCTGACCTTACCTTCAACATTTTCACATTAAGTCAGCATCCTTGAGAGGGGTAGATGAGTGTGAATGACCCAAATGGGCCAATTTAACCTTCCATCCATGCTGTGATCAGAGGAAAGAGTGACTATATGGATAAAGGCTAATGAGCTGTTCCAAGTTTTTTAAAATTAAGGGAGGCCAGGATCCAAGGCATACATACATTCTCTCTGAGCTAGGCAATCCAAGACAGAAGATCCTGCCCCAAGTCCTGCAGGAACACTTAAATCCCTGACAATATCTTCACTTTAGACCTATAAGACTTGCATCGCTCTCTGACCAACAGATGATATGATAATATGTTTATGTTGTTAGTAGGACACTAACCAGTGTGAGGACTGAAAAAGATGAGTAAAGGGGGCACATCCAAAGTGTCCAGCTGTCCCCAGATGCTCTCTTCTGGACAGCCTCCACCCACACTGGGCAAGGTTCTTTGTGAAGCCATGGGTTATAACCTATCTCAAAACAACTTTATTTCCTCTCCAAGGCCACAGTCTTCAGTAAGAGCCCCTTTTCCTCCTCCACGATGTATCTCTATGCTTACCTAAGACTATAAAAATGTAAATATCGAGTTATAGGCAGCACCTACTTATCTGTAGGTCTCCATCACAGTCACTGCCTGCTGATGCTTCCCAAGTGCAGGCTGCATCGATGATATGTCGCTATGTACTGAAGATGCGAGAATTCTCAATGAAATACTTATCGGAAGCTTTGATGATCTTAAAATTTCTGACCACATTTTTTTAGGATGAGATAATAAAGGACCTTCTCAAAATACATTTTAAACCTTGTCTATTTCATACTTTATGGTGACGCTTGGATTTCCCAGTTATGGGTCCTGGAAAGCACAAAATTCCCAAAGTAGACATCTAGATAACAAAGTCCTCATAACATTTTCCCCAGCAAAGAGCAAAAAGCATCTTATAATTCCGATGGAACCACAGAAGATGCCAGAGAGCCAAAGCAACCTTGGGCAAAAAGAACAAGGCTTAACATTTCAGATTTAAAGATATGCTGCAGAATTATAACAACAACAACAACAACAACAACAACAACAACAAACATCAAGGGGTATTGGCACAAAAACACATGTGTACACCAAAAGAACAAAATACAGGGCCTGGCCATGAGGACACAAAACTGCAACCATCTGATATTTGACAAAGATACATACCTATATATATCACCACACACACCAGAGAAAGGCAGCATTTTCAACAAGAGAGACTTGGAAAATTGGATCTCCACATATAGAAAAATGAAATCAGACCCATATTTATCACCCTGCACAAAATTAACTCCAAATAGATTTTTAAAAACCACAATGTGAAACCTGAAATGCAGAAAATACTATAAGAAAGTTTAAATAGCACTTTTTAAGATACGGGTGGAAGAAAGAACTCTATTTGCTCAGGAATCAAGGCCAGTAAATGACAAGTGGGACATTCTATATATCAAAGAAAAGAGTGAAAAGGAAGAGGTAGAAGGATCCAAGATGGCGGCGAGCAGTGTGAACCACATTTGGAGGCTCCAGTGAACAATTCAGGGAATTACACAGATTTCTGAGCCAGGAACACCGAGGTCCGAACATCACGGCAGCGGGAGTGCTCCACGGTTGGGAGGGACCAGGGTGCGGAGGACCTGCGTGCCCCTGCACACAGGAGGAGCGTGGATTTTCTCTGATCGGAGTGGCAGCGGCAGAGGCAGCAGCACCAGCGGCACCAGCAGCGGTGGCTGAGGTTTGCAGCTCATAGCCTTCCGGTGGAGGCGATTGGTGTGGTGGCTGGTGGGAGTTGCTGCAGGAGAGAAGACTCGGGGCAGGATTTGGGTCGCGTGGAGCCTTTGGACCCAGACTGGACTCGGCGGACAGTTCGGCCCCAGAGTCCCGGGTACTGGCCCAGCCCAGCAAGCAATTCTGCCCAAGGCACTAACTCAGCGTGGCCACAGCTCCCCTGCTGTGGCGCAGGCTTAGTTGAGCACTCAGTTCCACCCTAGGCGCCACCTCAGCTCAGTGGCAGCTCCCCTGCAGTGACACAGTCTGGGCTGAGCACTTGGTTCCACCACTGGTGCTAACTCAGAGCAGCCGCAGTTCTCCTGCTGTGGCGCAGGCTGGACAGAGCGCTCGGTTCCACCAGCTCTAAGACTCTGGTTGGACACAGTGTGCAGTTTGAATCCAGAATTCCTGGCTGAGATTGGTGGTCAGTTCGGGCCCTGAGTCAACAACTGACCACAGCATGCACTTTGGGCCAAAAGGCCCTAGCGGAGCTTGGTGCATAGTCCCAGCCTAAAAATTCTGGCTGGACCCTGTGTGCATTTTGGGCCCAGAATCCCTAGCTGAGCTTGGCAGATGGTTCAGGCCCTGAGAATCTAGCTGAGTTCAGCCCGTGGTTCGGGCCCAGTGCTCCTAGATGGACTTGGCAGGGAACACAGAAGGCTGTGGATACCTTGGCCTGACCCAACGCTCATTCAGAGACCCAGAACAATTGCAGGATCCACAGCACAGGGGGGCTGAAGATCACTGGCTGTGAGAGACCAGAACAACAGAGCTAACCTCCTAACATCCACGCCAGTGAAGCTTTGAGCTCCCAGGCTAGGGAAATCGTGAGAAAACAAGTGAATCTATCGTCAGACACCCTCCATCCAACTCTGGAAGCTACCCAACAAAAACAAAGACGGCAAGATGTCTAAGGACAACAAAAAAGCATACGCAAAAAAACCCAAAACAACATGGCGTCTCCAGTTTCCAGCTATCCCAAAGAAAACAACCCAGAGAACTCAAATACAATGGAAATACAAGAAAATGACCTCAAATCCTTAGTAATGAGGATGATAATGGAGGAAACAAATAAAATTCGTAATCAAATGCAGGAAGACGCAGACAAACAGGTGAGAGACATAAAAGAAGCACATAGAGTGGAACTGGAAAAATTGCAGGAAAATGCAAACAACCAGATGAAAGAAATAAATAAAACGGTTCAAGCTCTGAAGACCTATAAAGAGGCAATGGAAGAAACTCAAGAATATACAAAAAATCAGATGAAAGAAATCAAAAAATCAGTTCAAGATCTGAAAATGAAAATGGATTCAATGATAAACACACAGACAGAAGAAAAACGAGAATGTGAGACCTCAGAGAAGAAGGCGAGCAACACAGAGGTGAGCTTTTCTAACAGACCCAGAGATGGAAGAACGAATCTCAGGTCTAGAAGATACAATCACAGATATTGAATCAACCATTAAAGAAAATGCCAAATATGGAAAACTCCTGACACAAAACATCCAAGAAATTAAGGACACCATGAAAAGAAGAAATTTGAGGATGATAGGCATTGAAGAAAGAGAAGACATCAGACTCCAGGGCCCAGAAACTATTCTCAACAAAATCATAGAAGAAAATTTCCCCAATCTAAAGAAAGAAATGCCTATAAACATACAAGAGGCCTACAGAACACCAAATAGAATTGACCAGAAAAGAAAAACTGCCCGCCACATAATAATCAAAACACAAAACATGCAGAACAAAGAAAAAATATTAAAAGCTGCAAGGGAAAAGGGCCAAATAACATTTAATGGTAAACCTATCAGAATTACACCCGACTTCTCAGCAGAGACCATAAAAGCCAGAAGGGCCTGGACAGAGATCCTGCAAACCCTAAGAGACCACAGATGCCAGGCCAGACTACTTTACCCAGCAAATTATCATAACCATTGATGGAGAAAACAAAATATTCCATGACAAAAACAAATTCAAACAGTACCTATCCACAAATCCAGCTTTACAGAAGGTACTAGAAGGAAAACTCCATCCTAAAGGGTCAAGCTACAACCAAAACTACCCAGGAAATAGATAACTATCCCATGGCAAAAACACAACGACACAAACGCTCGACTGGAAACAACATCAAAATTAAGACTCTTAACAGTCACTGGTCATTAATATCTCTCAACATCAATGGCCTCAATTCTCCAATAAAAAGACACAGACTAACTGAGTGGGTACATAAACAAGATCCAACATTCTTCTCCATTCAAGAAACACATCTCATCCATAATGAAAGGCATTACCTCAGAGTAAAAGGTTGGAAAAAAATATTCCAAGCAAAAGTTCACAAGAAGCAATCAGTCGTAGCCATTTTAGTATCGAACAAAATAGACTTTCAACCAAAATTAATCAAAAGGGATGAGGAAAAACACTTCATACTCATCAAAGGTAAAGTCACCAAGATGACATCACAATTCTGAACATCTATGCTCCCAATACAAGGGCACCCATATTTGTAAAAGATCTCCTAAAAAAGCTTAAACCACACATCGATCCCCACACAATAATAGTGGAGACTTCAACACCCCACTCTCACTGAAGGATAAGTCATTGAAACAGAAACTAAGCCAAGAAATAACATGATTAACCAATGCCATGGGTCAAATGAATCTAACAGATATCTATAGAACCTTTCACCCAAACAAGAAAGAATACATCTTTTTTCTGCACCCCATGGAAGCTTCTCCAAAATTGATCACATCGTAGGTCACAAAGCAAGCCTCAATAGATACAAGAGGATTGAAATAATACCTTGTATCCTATCAGATCACCATGCTCTTAGGCTGCAATTCAACAACAACAGAAATAACAAAAAGCCTACACGTTTGTGGAAACTAAACAACTCTCTGCTAAATGACACCTGGGTCAGGGAAGAAATGAAGAAAGAAATCAAGGAGTTTCTGAAATTCAATGAAAATGAAGAAACAACATGCCCAAAGTTGTGGGATACATTGAAACAGTGCTAAGAGGAAAATTCATAGCACTAAGTGCCTTTAAAAAGAAATTGGAAACATCGCACATAAGAATCTTAACAACACAACTGGAAGCCCTAGAAAAAAAAGAAGCAGAAACACCCAAGAGGAGTAGACGCCTGGAAATAATCAAACTCAGGGCTGAAATTAACAAATTAGAAACTAAGAAAACAGTCCAAAGAATCAACAAAACCAAAAGCTGGTTCTTTGAGAAAATCAACAAGATAGACAGACCGTTAGCCAAACTAACTAAAAGGCAGAGAGACAGTATTGAAATCAACAAAATCAGAAATGAAAAGGGAGACATAACAACAGACACTGAAGAAATTCAAAGAATCATAAGATCCTACTTTGAAGGCATATACGCCACAAAATTTAAAAATCTAAGGGAAATGGACGATTTTCTTGATCAATTTCACTTACCAAAGTTGAATGAAGAACAGATAAACAAGCTAAATAGTCCCATTTCTCCTACAGAAATAGAAGCAATCATCGATGGTCTCCCAACCAAAAAAAGCCCAGGGCCAGATGGTTTCAGTGCAGAATTCTACCAGACCTTCAAGGGAGAGTTAATACCGATACTCTTCAAGCTACTCCAAAAGATAGAAATGGATGGAAAATTACCAAATTCATTCTATGAGGCCATAGTCTCATTGATACCTAAACCTCACAAAGACTCAACAAAGAAAGAGAATTTCAGACCAATTTCTCTTATGAACATAGATGCAAAAATACTAAATAAAAAACTTGCAAAACGAATACAGGAACACATCAAAGATATCATTCATCATGACCAAGTAGGCTTCATTCCAGGCATGCAGGGATGGTTTAATATACGGAAATCCATCAATGTAATCCACCATATAAACAAACTGAAAATAAAAAACCACATGATCATCTCCTTGGATGCAGAGAAAGCATTTGATAAAATTCAACACCCATTCATGTTTAAAGTTTTAGAGAGATCGGGGATACAAGGCACTTTCCTCAACATAATAAAGGCTATATACAGCAAGCCAATAGCCAAAATCAAAGTAAATGGTGAGATACTCAAGGAAATTCCTCTAAAATCGGGAACAAGGCAAGGCTGCCCACTCTCTCCATATCTCTTCAATATAGTACTCGAAGTTCTAGCCAGAGCAATAAGACAACAAAAGGAGATCAAGGGTATCCAAATGGGAAAGGAGGAAGCCAAATTATCCCTATTTGAAGATGATATGATAGTGTACATAAGTGACCCTCAAAATTCCACCAGAGAACTCCTACAGCTGATAAACACCTTCAGCGAATTGGCTGGATACAAAATTAACTCAAAAAAGTCTGTAGCCTTCCCATACACAAATGACAAGCTTGCAGAGGAAGAAATTAGGAAAACCACACCCTTCACATTAGCCACAAGCAATATAAAATATCTAGGAGTTACCCTAACTAAGCAAGTGAAGGACTTGTATGAAAAAAAATTCAAAACTCTGAAGAAAGAGATTGAAGATGATCTGAGAAGATGGCATGATCTTCCTTGCTCATGGATTGGGCGAATTAACATAGGAAAAATGGCCATCCTACCAAAAGCAATCTACAGATTCAATGCAATCCCTATCAAAATAACTACACAATTTTTTAAAGACATTGAAAGTTCAATTCTGAACTTCATATGGAAAACAAAAAACCCAGAATAGCTAAAACAATCTTGTACAATAAAAGGTGCTCCGAAGGAATCTCCATACCTGATCTCAAACTGTACTATAAAGCAATAGTAATTAAAACAGCATGGTACTGGCACAGCAACAGGCGGGTTGATCAGTGGAATCGAATCGAAGACCCAGATATGAATCCACACACATATGGTCGCTTGATTTTTGACAAAGAAGCCAAATCCATTCAATGGAAAAAGGATAGCATCTTCAACAAATGGTGCTGGTCTAACTGGAGGTCTATGTGTAAAAAAATGAAACTGGACCCATATTTGTCACCTTGCACAAAACTCAAATTCAAGTGGATTAAAGACCTCAACATAAAACCAGAGACACTAAGCCACTTAGAGGAAAAAGTGGGAAAGAGCCTGGAACATATTGGCACAGGAGATAACTTCCTGAGCAGAACACCAACGGCCCAGGCCTTAATGTCAACCATTAATAAATGGGACCTCATGAGGCTGAGAAGCTTCTGTAAGGCAGGAGACACTGTCAAGAGAACAAAGCGACAGCCTACAGACTGGGAAAAAATCTTCACCAACCCTACATCTGACAAAGGTCTAATATCCAAAATATATAAAGAACTCAAGAAATTAAACACCACCAAACCGAATAACCCAATTGAGAAATGGGGCTTGGAACTAAACAGAGAATTCTCAACAGAGGAGTATCAAATGGCTGAGAAACACTTAAAGAAATGCTCAACCTCCTTAGTCATCAGGGAAATGCAAATCAAAACAACTCTGAGATTCCATCTTACACCCACCAGAATGGCTAAGATCAAAAACTCAAGCGACACCACATGCTGGCGAGGATGTGGAGAGAGAGGAACACTCCTTCATTGCTGGTGGGAATGCAAACTAGTACAGCCACTTTGGAAATCTATCTGGTGCTATCTCAGAAAAATGGGAATAGGGCTTCCTCAAGACCCAGCTATTCCACTCCTTGGAATATACCCAGAAGATGCTCCAGCACACAACAAGAAAATTTGCTCAACCATGTTCATAGCAGCCTTATTCATAATAGCCAGAACATGGGAACAGCCTAAGTGTCCCTCAGTAGAAGAGTGGATAAAGAAACTGTGGTACATATACACTATGGAATACTACTCAGCTATTAAAAACAAGGAATTCCCGAAATTTGTGGATAAATGGATTGAGCTAGAAATGATCATAATGAGTGAGTTAACCCAGAAGCAGAAAGAATCAAATGGTATATACTCACTTATATCTGCATACTAGCCCAAGGGGCATGTCCCACGAAAGCCTTCACTTACCAGGAAACTGGACAGAGGGGAAGGCATCCTATTGGGACTCTAAATGAGAGACGCATGGGAGAATAGCAAAATAAAAGGATCCAGAGGGTCCTAGAAATCTACAAGTAGAACAATATGATAGGCAGATTTGGACCCAGGGGTCCCGCTCAAACTAAGGCACCAGCCAAGGACAATACAGGAGGTAAACTTTAAACCCCTTCCCAGATCTAGCCAATGGTCAGAATATTCTCCACAGTTGAGTGGAGAGTGTGATATGACTTTCTCACATACTCTGGTGCCTCACATTTGACCATGTCCCCTGGAGGGGAGACCTGGTGGCACTCAGAGGAAGGACAGCAGGCTACCAAGAAGAGACTTGATACCCTATGAGCATATACAGGGGGAGGAAATCCCCCTCAGGAACAGTCATAGGGGAGGGGAATAATGGGAAAATGGGGGCGGAGGAAGGAATGGGAAGATACAAGGGATGGGATAAACATTGAGATGTAACAAAAATAAATTAATAAAAAAAAAAATTCAAATTCCATGTCAAGATGAAAAAAAAAAAAAAGAAAAGGAAGAGGTAGAATATTATATATATATTATATTATATATCATATTATATATTATGTATTATATGACATATAAAATAATATATTGTATAATATATGATATAATATATAATTATAATAATATAATGTATTATAATATATTATATGTTATGTTTCATATATTAGGGACTTTAGCAGAGAAAGAGGAAATAAAAATGCCTGAGAAATGTCTTTTAAAACATTCAATAGCCTTAGAAACTAGAGAAATGCAAATAAAAACTACCTTGAGATTCCATCCCATCCAGTCAGAATGACTAAGATCAAGAAAACAACTCATGACAAATGTTGTTTAGGATGTGGAGAAAGTGGGTACTTGCCCACTATTGGTCAGATTGCAAATTGGTGCACTCTGAGTTTACTGAGGAGAAATTTGCAGTGGTACATTTTAGAAAGACTCATCAGAAAACAAACAAACAAACAAACAAACAAATGCAGGAACCAGCACTAGCATAAGCCAGCAGGAAGCCAGTCTCTTGAATGCTGGTCAGTGAGGACCATAGCATTCATTTGTAAACAACTACACAAGTGTCTAACTGTGCTGGGAGCACAGCTCAGTTGATAAGGTTCTTGTCTACCATGCCTAAAATCCTGGCTTTGAGCCTTAACACATAAAGCAAGAACATTGACATATTTCTGCGTACTGAAGAGGAAAGAGGAATGTCAGAAGCTCATGGTCGTCCTTGACTACCTAGCAAGTGGAAAGCTAGCCTGGGCTACATGAGTCCCTGTCAGAAAATAAGGAAGCAAGCAAGAACAAAACCAAAGCTATAGACAGCCATTCCCAAATGGTAGTTATTAGGAGACTGAAGAAGTAAGTACAAACAAAAATACATTTTTACAGAGACTGATGAGAACTGACCTAAGGGAGCAAATGACTTAAGTCAGCATATTGCCATTGTATGATTTTGAGCATTCTTTTATTTCAGTCTTTAAAACACATGTAAATTTTTGTGTCAGAATTGCCGTCAGGATTATATCATACATGTAAAAAAGACCCTGTGGTGTGTTTGTTATACACAGCAGAAAAAAAAAAACCCTTTAATTCAATCTGTCATTTGTTCAAAACCTACTTGGCCTTTGCAAATGCAGTGACACAGACGTGAATATAACTACTCCACACATGCAAGAATTGCTGACTTCTCAAATTCTGACAATTGCAAACGGAGTTGCCAAAATGCTTCAACAGAGCAATTATAAGCTAGCTCTCTTTTGTCTCATGCGTGATTTTTAGATGTTTCATAACTAACAATCTAGCACTATCAGCATTTTCAGGCACATTAGGATTTGAGCAGCTGAATGACAGTTCCTCCTAGAGGAGAGATCCCCACTTGCAGAAGCTGACCTGACGACCATCGGCCCGAGTTCTGCCAACGCGAAACTAGCCTCCAGTGCCTTTTCTGACAACATTTGCTGATGTTAGAGTTCTCATGGAAACACTCAAGTCCAACACATCAATCCTTTTTTATGAAGGCGTATTTATCTTTTGTTTTTTATGTGCATGGCTGTTCTTTTCTGCATGTATAACTGTGCACACTTTCCATGCCTGGTGTCTGCAGAGGTCAGAAGGCGGCATCAGGGGGTGATAGAAATTGAACCTGAGCAGTATGGGCTCAGAACTGCAGAGCCAGGTCCCCAGTCCCTCACCATCAGTTCCTGAAGACTTGTGTCTTTTTAGTCCTGCCCTGCAATCAATGAACGTGTGTGCATGTGTGCGTATGCACGTGCGTGTGCATGCATGTGTGTGTGTTCACTTTCAGATGTGTGAAGTTGTTTCCCAAGGATCAAGGAAAGCTGTTTAGGCAGATGAGAATACCTAAGTGGATTTTAAATCCTTTACCAGTAATTCCCAATCCAGGACAAAATACAGAATCTAGGCGCCTTTGAACAAATACCTATACATTGAAATGTCCCACTCAGATGGGATTTATTTAGGAAAGGACACAGATTAAGCTGGGATTTTAAAAGTTTCCTAGGTGGTTTGAGTGAGTTGTCAAAGTTGCAGAGTCATGCCCTGCACCCGAGAACAGTTACGCACCGTCTTGGTTATGTATCAGCTTTAAGAATGCTAATCTCCTGTGTATGTACAGGGTCTATTAAATAAGGAGGGAGGTGCAAGCCAGGCTTCACCATGTTTTAAAACTCCCCAGTGTGTGCTACCCAGGTTGAAAACCACTATCCATGCCATAGCATCACTGCGTCACTGCAGCGATGATGATGCACATTAAGCATCAAATGACCCATCATGTGGCCCAGTATTTCAGCCTCTGCATCTGGGGCTCACATTGGAACGCTCATCTCGCTTTTCACATATGGAATTAGCAAAATTAATTTCATGTTCCCTCACACCAGTTTTACTAAGATGAATACAGTGACTGATCAGAGAACTGCCTCTCCTGCCTCTCACACATTTGCTCTTACGGTATCTGGGGAGCCAGTAGTCTACTGTGAGCAAAAATTCCTGCCATTCCGAAGGGATAAATTGCCCTGGGCAATTCATAATATTGTGGACATTGGGGTTCTCTTTTTTTTTTTTCTGGAGATTTAGGATTACTGATATGATATGGTATGCTGCGAGATTTGGAACTAGCAGGTGTTTTGCTGTAAATAGTCCCTTCATGCTCACTGCTCTTCGATCTCTGCTAGTCCCTGGAGAGCTTTGCATAGGAAGCACTGGTCTGGATGTTCTGAATGGTTTGACTTGATCACAACTGTCTTTATTTGTCGTCCTGCAAATCGGTTTTTAGAATAAGATCCTCAGTGACTAGATTTGGAATGAGCCTTCAATAGGTATAAAGTCAAATCTGTATTCTTTCTATGGCTCTGGCGTGAAAGCGCTGTGTAGAAGTAGATCAGCTCTGACTACCTTAACCTGCGCCCCAGAGATTAACTACTTTCGTTCCAACATCCTAACACTGGTTCCCAATTCTGTATCTTTTTTTTTTTTTTTTTCATCTTGCTGTTATTCATCTCGCAGTGATAACCCAACTTTTAAGAAACATTAAGAAAAAGAGCGTGGAAATACTTTATGTTGAAGAAATGGCATAACTACATTGAGTTAGGGATGGTTGGTCATACCAACAACCTCAGCACTTAGCAAGCTGAGGCAGGGGAATCCAAATTTCTAGATCATCTTCAGTGAATTTGAGACCAGCCTGGACGACAGGATGCTCTGTGACAACACGAAACAACAGCATTACCATAATTAAGTGATGCTTGCATTGTTTTTCTGATTTCCCTTCTGCGTGTGGCTGCAAATGGTTCTGTTATTCTATTGCCTAACATTGCCTGCAAGTTCAGTGAGCCCTTGGAACTTCCCTTCGTGTTAGCGTGTTATTAGCAGGAACTGATTCTCTGTGACATGAATGCAGCATATTTACAAAATAAGTTCTTCTTAAATTAGGCAGTTCTGTGTACAATAAATGGATTATAATGTGGAGATGAAAATGGATTGAAGAAATTAGTCGTTAAGTAATCTGTGCACACATGCCTGTGAGCATGCACAGACTTAAGTTATCTCGATATATCTATGGTTCACGTGGCTACTGCAGAATAGACAATAAAGAAATGACTTACTGTCCCTTTCTTTTCTTTGCATAGGGGCCATCAGAAATGGCAGCCCTGGTCCACAGACATTGTTCTTCGGCCTCCGTTACAGTGGACATAGAATGGTAAATGCTAGAGTCTGGATCTTGTTTGTATCACTCTAACTGGGGACACAATTATGAAAATAGGACGTGCAAGACCCACAGAGTCAATCACCCTTTGACCTGGCTAGTATCCACTGTGGAAAATGTACGTGGAAACAAAAGAGACATGGATTCCTTCATGCCTCTATGTTTCATGATCTAGGATAGAGTTTTTTATATGCACCATTCAAAGGAAAGAGCATGCTGTTAAAGTCTTCAAACTTTCCGGATCCTGACAGACTATTTAGTCCTACATCTTCTGTAGGTGATGCTGGAGATTAAAGCAAGTGTCTCATTCATACATGTTAGGCAAGTGTTTTCCAACTGAACTATATATAGTCTTAGCCCTTGGAAGCTTAACTTTAAAAAAAAAATTCACTCTCAGAGGAATGGAAGCCAGGTAGTGAGCCCGGAGCTACAATCCTGAATAATTCTGTTCACAGAACAGAATAATTCTGTTCACTGCCATTTAAAAGAATAATCCATAAAACTTGGGCTCCTGAATACCACAAGAACTAGAGTTCCCTAAATGTCATCTCAGGCTCCTTATATCTGACTCAGAGGATGTGCCCCTTTAGGCTTGGGACAAGGGGGTATATTAGTTTCCTTTTCACTGGGACAAAGTGCCCACAAGAAGCAGCGTTAGGGTTTGTTGTGGCATGCAGCCTAAGGGCCCATTATGGTGGGAAGGCACGGTGGAGAGAATGGCTCTTGGCTGCGGCAGCAGAAGCATAAACCAGTGCTCTTCAACCTTCCCAACGCTGCCACCCTTCACTACGGTCCCTCATGTTGCGGTGACCCAAAATCATAAAAATCATTTCATTGCTACTTCATAACTCTAATTTCGCTTCTGTTATGAATCATACTTTAAATATTTGACATTTCCGATGGTCTTTGGTGACTCCTGTGAGAAGGTTGTTCAAACCCCCCAAAGAGGTCACAACCCACAGCTTGAGAACCGCTGACATAAACAAATGCAAAGATGAATGCTAGCATTCATCTGGTTTCTCCTTTTCCCTGACTCCTGAGGGATGCCCATAACCAGGTACGTCTTCCCTCCCTCAGCTAAAGCTTTTGGAAGCATCCATACAGACAGGTGAATAGGCAGGTCTCCTAGGTGATTCCGAGTCTAGCCGGGTTGACAGTCAAGAGTAACCATCACAGGGGTTGAAAAACCTCACCGCACATGATTTTAAAATATATTTGTTATCTTTTCCTGTAGCTTACTTAGGTTACCATGTGACCCTGAGAATCACCCTAAGCCACAAAGGCTATGTAAAGGTGGTGAGGACAAGCCTGATGTGAATGGCCTGTACTGTCACCTAAGGCCATGGTGATGTATGAATCCATGCTGCCACTGAGGGCCATGTCTGTGTCCATGGTCCTATTGCAGTCTGGGTCGGTGTTGATGTCTGTGGCCTGTGTCACCACCAAAATCAGTGTGGATGTCCCCGATCTGTGCTGCCTCCTGAATCCATGCTGATGTCTGTGGACCGTGTTGCCGATGGGGGCCATGTTGATGTGGGTGGCCTGCACTGCCAACCTGAGGTCATAGTAGTGTCTGTGGTCTGGACTGCTTCTGAGGGCCTTGTTTTGGTCCGGGGTCCTACTGCAGCCTGGGGCTGAGCTCATGGTCTGCGCTGTCACCAGTAACTATATGGAAGCCTACAATCTTTGCTCCCACTGACTATAAAGAACAAGAAAACTACTTTTGCAGTGATATTGAGGATTGCAGACGCATAGTTGAGAAAGAGGGACATGGAACAGTTCTGTGACAACCCCCTACCACCACCCCTACCTCCACTCTGTCCCAAAAAGTAGCAGCCTAAACAGAAAGCCACCAAAGAGAACTCTTTTTTTCTTTCCTTTTTTTTTTTATTAATTTATTCTTGTTACATCTCAATGTTTATCCCATCCCTTGTATCCTCCCATTCCTCCCCCCGCCCCCATTTTCCCATTATTCCCCTCCCCTATGACTGTTCCTGAGGGGGATTACCTCCCCCTATATATTCTCATAGGGTATCAAGTCTCTTCTTGGCTACCTGCTGTCCTTCCTCTGAGTGCCACCAGGTCTCCCCCTCCAGGGGACATGGTCAAATGTGAGGCACCATTGTACGTGAGAAAGTCATATCACACTCTCCACTCAACTGTGGAGAATATTCTGACCATTGGCTAGATCTGGGAAGGGGTTTAAAGTTTACCTCCTGTATTGTCCTTGGCTGGTGCCTTAGTTTGAGCGGGACACCTGGGCACAAATCTGCCTATCATATTGTTCTACTTGTAGATTTCTAGGACCCTCTGTATCCTTTTATTTTGCTATTCTCCCATGCGTCTCTCATTTAGAGTCCCAATAGGATGCCTTCCCCTCTGTCCCAGTTTCCTGGTAAGTGAAGGCTTTCGTGGGACATGCCCCTTGGGCTAAGGTGTGATAAGAGCCAGGCATGTCGCACCCACCCCAGCATTCAGTGAGGCAGAGGTAGAGGGATCTATGTGAGTTTGAGGACAGTTTGATCTACAAGGGGATCCAAGATAGGCAAGGCTACACAGAGAAACCCTGTGTCAAAAAACAAAACAAAGAAAAAAGTGTGATAAGGATGCTGAAGTTAGCATTCCACGATTGATGGCTTTGGGTGGAGGTGCGGGAAGGGAAGACTCCATTTGTATTTAAGGGACAGACCACTGAGAGTTTGAGCATGTTCCTGTGAGTGTACAGACTTGCTTTTTTATTTGTAGCTTGGGAGGGGGTGTCACAAGGGTGGGGTGGACATGAAAGGACTGGGAAATGAGTGTGATTGGTGTGCATGATGCGAAATCCCCCCCAAAGTCAACAAAATTATTATGTTGAACAACAAAAATGTAAAGAAAATGATGGAGAAAGAGAAGAAAAATATCACATGTACAAATAGAAAAGAAACAATCTTGTGCTATCTAGATGAGGAAGAACTGCCAGTCAATTTGGAGAAAACCATGCATGATGGGAGTGTCCAGAAATAACATAAGCACGGGAGACCCATGAAACTTCGTACAGGCTACAGCAAATTGATAAGTGAGGTCTGTTGTCGATGATACAAAATACTCTTGAAAGGAAATAAAAATGAGCATTTCCATAAAGGAAGGAAAATGCTCTAGGCTTATGGACTGGGAGAGCCAATATTTTAGATAACTGATCCTTCCAAATTAATCAATACTTCAAAACACTGAAAATCAATCCACATGAATCTTTGTGACATTTCCTTATCCTATTCTAAAATTTGTATATAAATGTTCAGCTTAAAAGAATAGCCTGTGTCACCTTGAAAAGGTGACACAGGACTAGGCCTCTTAGTGACAGGACTTGTTATAAAGCTGCAATGGCTCAGATGGAGTTGTATGACAAGGTTGTCAAAGCAGATTGATATAATAACATGAAAACTGATGGAACAGAATAAGACGTGACTCACAGATAACTTCCCTTAGAAAACTCCCCTTAGAACCCAGAAATCGCCATCTTACGGATACATCCAACAGAATCGCTCATAAGATCAAATTAAATTGTTTACAGTATCACTCTTTACATAGTCTGAAACTTAACTATTCAAATGCCAATCAATGGCAGACTTCATTGATAAATTGTGGTACATTGTTGTAATTACATATCATGCATTCATATTATAACATGAATAACAAAAATAAACCAAACAATACTATATGTAAAAAATAAACAGGGTACGTTTTAGTTGAGCAAAATAAGACAGATACATTCTCTTTTCACTAATGCCAGTTCAAAGGTCGGGAACGAGCAAGGACATGCACAGAAGCCCTGTGAGTGGGCATCTGTGGGGGGGGGGGCATGGAAGGGGTCTTGAGGATTCTCTTTTCTTGTGTGGTAGTTATGCCAGGGAGCTTGCCTTTTGAGGATTCACCGAGCCCCATGTAAGCCTGCGTACACCTTAATAGAGAAACTATGGCACAACGGAAAGTCGTCAGTATCACAGTAATTAAATCTCAATGCAGAAAACCACCTTTGACTAGGATGGGAAACGGTTTTTTTCCAGCCTTATATTTAAAAGAAGCCCCTTTCTTGGCATACTTTGTTTCTCCTTAGACAGTTTTCAATAACAAATATTGAAGTGGTTTGTCTTGAAAGAGAGAGAGTGTAGTACAGGGCAGGAGATAGATGATGGGGGAATAATTGTGTGGAAAGAAAGAGACAAGAGGCCAGCCAGAAGTAATGGCCCAGAGATAGAAATCACAGCAACTGAAGTCTAATTATCTATAGGATGAGGGGAAGGGAAGATAAAAGTGATTCCAAAGTCCCTAGCTTGATAGATCTGAATGATTATAGGGAGTCACACTGGGTCATTTTTGGGAAGAGTGTAGCTTGAATCATTAAATCGCTGCTTGGTTTTTTGCTATCTAAGATCTGGATCTGGAACCTGGTTTAAAAAGTAGCGTTAGAAGCACGAGTTTAAGTTTAAATGGAAGTTTAAATCCCTAAGAATACCTGAAATCTCCACTTCCTACCCCAAGGAAATGTATGCTATGAAAAGATATTAGAATTACAGATGGACACTAGGGGCGTGGATTAAGCAAGTCCAAACAACAAGCCCACACAGCACGTGTCTCAACTGTTTTTAACATATGTGACCATTCTGTTGGCATAAGCAATTATATCATGTTCTCTGTCTCTTGGTATCTATTTCCTAGGTATGAAAATTATTGCTAGAAGCATTAAAAACAATACCTGCTGTTTGTGTTTCACAACCAAATTTGTCGTTCACATCTGAACCAGAAAACAATATCTCATGACATCTCTTACAATGGAAATTGTATCAGAGATGTTTTACAGTGTAAGAAAAATGATATTAACTTATCAAGCTCTTAACTTCACATGGGAATATCAGAAGCTTAGACCAGATGTAATAATATCTTAGAAAATAAATATGTTGAGGCAAAACATGATTATTAATGAAATATTTATAGATTTGTATAATATGGTTAATAAATACTTAAGCAATTGTCTTTGTTAGTAGAATATAGTTTGTCCTTTATTCTCATTATCTGGAGACCATGATGCAATTCTCTGACTCTCAGAACAGTATCTAGTAAAGAAAACAACACATTCTGCTTCCTCTTGTGTGAACTCATTAGTGAGCCTTTGCTGGGCCTACCTTCTGTCCATTTGGCATTGGTTGAGGTCCACCAGGGGTGTGCACCTCGCCAACAGACACAGCAGGGAAGAGAAAAGGCGCATGGTTGCACTCACATTTGTGACTTGGTCAGGGATGGCTGGAAGTCTGGGTCAGTCCATCTGATTGTCAACTGGAGATTCTGAGAAGAACATCGCAAACATGGTGGCTTTGGAATAATCAATTTTCCGCCTGGTGGTCTAGGTTACTGAAGACTGGAGGCAGGAAGTAGATACAACTCCTTTCTTAGGGCCTGAAGAAACAAGAACAGTATTAGTTTTTGAAAGCTTCTCAGATACAGTGGGAAGAACATTAAAGAATTTGGAGAGCTATTTAATTTATTTTATACACAAATAAAAGTCAGCTGTGATCTTACTTGTTAAATGTTTGAATATGCCAGCCCAGGTTCCAGAAACTAAAGTGAAAGCAAGTCTGAAAATGGTCACATTTCATACAGCAAATAAATTTTTAAAGGATAGGTAATTGTATCTGGGTCAAGACCTACCAATGCACAAAATGGAAAGTTGAGAATAAGGCATAGATGATTTTGTATCCTGATAAATGGTATTAAATAAGTAGAAACAGAGAAAAACTAGTTGTTGGTTTTGATGCCTTGATTTACAGAGTATAAATCAGACACTTGTACTAAGTACAGTGTTATCCTGGGACTGGACTCAGCCATTAAAATGCTTGTCATGGAGGAAGAAGCAGACAGAGGTCAGAGCCTCCTGGAAATGCCAGGTGGCACAGCAGCCTGCCTGTAATTCCAACTTCAGAAGGTAGAGACTGCAGGCCAGTGGGAACAGATGATTGCCAGCGAGCTCTGGATTTCATTAGGAGACCCTGCCTCAAAGAATAAAGTGGAAGACCGAGGAGGAGCCCTGACATCACCCCTGGGTCTTGGTAAGAAGACCCACATATGTGTGCATCCACATATTTAGCAATATGCATATACACACCACACCAATGTATTCTCGGTATTTTTCTTTCTGAACAACCATTGAAAGCAATATTTATTCACATATTTCCACATAATTCCCACACATTTGGTTTTGAGGCTGGGGTGTTAGGGAAAAGAAACTCATGACGAGTATGTTCCTCATGGATGTCATCCCTTATTTTAGACACCTTATTGATGTAATCAATTAATCCCCCCAAAAGAATCTTAGAAATTGGCATTTGCATTCTCATTTTATAGGTAAGGAGATCCAGATTCAAAAATTTCATTAGTATATGATACAATGTATACAATATATATAATACATTTTGTGTGTGCATGTATATCATGCATATGCTAAAATATTCAGAAGCTATATGCAAACACATGTGTATTTGTATGGTACATTTGCATAATATAATGATATAAAGTATATAAGTATAGTTTATATGGTACAGATAAATTATACATGTTTTATTACATATAGAGTATACTTATTTGTTATTTGTTTACTGTAATACAGTGTATATGTTTGTATGTTGGGAGTTACATATATCAGATCCCTTCTTATCTTTCTGCTTCTTATATTAGCACAAAGGCACCTTGCTAACCCCTTGGATGTGTTGTTAATCAACACAGTATAGCACCCTAAATACCTTTCCAATTCAGCATATTCTTATGTGCATGTTAGGTAAGCCAGCTGGTGATGTGTTTAAGAACCACCCAGATTGAATCAACAGTCATTACATCAGGCACTTTTGCTGTAGATAAAACAGACAATATATTTCCAATCTGGGCTTTTGAAAGAAGCCTATGCCATCACCATGCTGTGAGTTTCAGTACTCATTTGTCTTCACATGATCAGCCATGTTGAGTTGTCAGCTGACAAGAGCCAAGAGGCTCACCATGCAGTAAGCTGGAGAATCAAGATGAACGCTAAATTGAGGTTTTTCAGCTCCCTTGACAACACCTCCTCAAACCAGGATACAAGAACTTGACTGGCACTTATCTGATACTGATAGAGATATTTGTGCAAGACCTTCGTTCACATTGTTCCTGAAAGAAACACCCATCCAGGAGTGTGGATCCTGGACTGGGAGATGCCTCTTTGCATTGTGCGATGACATCATCCTATGCTCTGCTTAAACCATTTTAGCAACTTTATCAGTTAAGTTCAAATGCCTTCGTTGGCATTTTTAGCACTGTATCTGGACTCTGACTACATCTCTAGAGCACCTGGACTCCTAGGCCACATTAGTATGTGATGCTTCCATTTTCTTTTCTCTGCAAATGCTTTTCACATTTGATGAAGAATCTAAGACATTTCTTGGGAAGCCCAATATAGTAAGCAAGCAAAAAAATTGCCTTCAGCTAGTATTTTAATTGTGTACAATATGTAGACAAGATCCACCCCAGGGCATGGAAATCATTACTATTTCCAGTAAAGCTGGTGAGAAAATCCAGGAGACCCATGAGCTCAGCCAAGAGGAGCCTGGAGAACAGCATCCCATATAGAAAGACCCCAAAGAATCAGCAAATCCTTCGGGAGATGGAGTTGGATGTAAAGCTGGCATCGTGGCTAGCCTGACACCAGAGGAAATAGAAGTTAATCCCTATTTTTCTTCAATTCTAGTACCGAGGTAGTATCTGATCCTACAGAACACCTCCCAGGAGTGTCAGTAGAAGAGCTACTAAGGGTAGATCACATGCTTGTGCTTTCATTGTGGTGGCATAAATACTATTCAAAAATCATAAAATATAAAAAGTCCACTTAGTGATGTTTGCATGTGACGAATCAGGTAGATCTGCATTCATAGCCTCATATGAAGATCTGATTATAGAATTAAAGCAAACACTCAATTCAAAATAATTAAATCAAAACTTGTACCCCAGACATGTGTACCAGATTTAGGGAAAAACAAGATAATGCCAAATCTAGTTCACATTCTTAGATCGAGGCAGGGGAGAGAGAAGGCTTGCAATGGCAGCAGAATCTTCCATCATTATGGAACCAGATGCATCTGTCCCTGATTAGAAATGACTATCTTGTGAGATGATTTTGTCTAATGAGTGACTGATTTAAACTATCAGAATATGTCACTCAAAAGGGGGCTCAGGGAAGAATCAAAACTGATAGCTCACACCTATCTCCACTCAGTAGTCCTGCATGATCAAATAGCAGGGATCTGATATGCATTTAACACTGTAACACTTGTCAAGTCCCTCTCTCTCTCTCTCTCTCTCTCTCTCTCTCTCTCTCTCTCTCTCTGTGTGTGTGTGTGTGTGTGTGTGTGTGTGTGTGTGTGATCAGCTAGACTCTCTGGCCAGTGAGCCACAAAGATCTTCCTGTCTTTGCCCTATGAGTGTTTGAAATACAGACATATACTGCTGCGCCCAGCAGTATTCATGGTTGTGTGGCAAGTATTTAACCAAGTAGACCATCTTCCTGGCCTTGGGGCCTGGAATATTTTAAAAGCTACACAAAATACAAAACTCAACTTCTTCTGTAAAAACTATCTATTTTCATTACAAAAGGAGAAAGCTTACTGGAAAACAATGTTAAGGAACTCTTGCTTGTAAAGGTCTTCATTAGCAAGGATTTTCTCCTGTTTGGAGATTGTTTATCCTGAGGTTCAGTCGTTAGAGCTTCCAAAGAGACTTAGAGATGTCATCGAGTGATTGTTGTAGATAATAGTGGTGGACCCCTTTGGATTACCAGTAGAGAGAAAATAACCTTACCCAGACAGCAACACAATTGACTCCATCCACAAAATGATGGGAGGATCAATTCTGCCGTGTCTGTTATGGAAAGCTAACTCTTGGTCCCAAATATTTAAGACGTTGAGTTCAGAAGATTTGCTTTCACCACTACAATAACTAGTACAATCCCCCATTATGAAAAATCTCATGCACTTTCTAAATGAATATCATGTAAAGAAACAGAAAACGAAAACTCCATCTGCCTGAGTCATCAGTTATACTCAGAAGTGTCCCTTGGTGTATCTGTGTGGCTCTGCAGGTTAGAGGTCTTATTTGTATAATCTAAAAAATAAAATTGGCTCAGATGGTATCCAATGAAGCCCTTGCCTTAACAACCCTAGCAAACCCAGGCTCACCCAAAATACGTGCCTCACACCATCATATTTTGAGCATCCAAGCAATAAGCAACGCTGAATTTGAGGGCATGGGTAGCAGCATCTTCCCACAGCAGGAGGACAGATGCAGCACATAAGAGTGAGAGGAAGCAATGAGGAAAGAGCAGAAGAGAAGCAGTTATTTGAGATATTGTTTCCTTCTCCCACCACAGTGGAAACATTCTAAAGAGAACAAAACAGATAAGAAAAAAAAATCTGCCTTATTACTCATTTCAGCATAATAGAAACCAAGTGTTGAGTGAAAACAGAAACTATTTCCATATACAGAAGCAGGTCCTCAGCACTGGCTGAAGAAAGAATGGATCTAGATGCCAGCATTTAATGTGTGAACTGTCTGAAATATTCTCCATACACAGTGTTTGTCCTTTCTCCCCATCTAAAACAGAACTGTAAGACAAGGACTGAGCCGATGCTGAGTTGAGTGCCATGTGCACCTCCCCCAAATAAGTCCTCTCAGAGCTGATGAATGCAGCCATAATATTGGGAAAGAGCTGTTAAGATATAATTAACCCAAGGCTGGAAGGGGATGATCATCTGGATTGGGGTGTGGTACTAAACACAAGAAGTACCTTTAGAAGGAGGAGGCAAAGAACATTGATAACAGAAAAGAGTCAATATGATTTCAAGCAGGTTATTAAAGCCATCCAGCCACAAGTGGAGCAACGGTAGAGGCGCCAGGAGCTGCAGGAGGCAAGTGAAAGTTCTTCGCTGCTGTAGCTGACATCTTGGCTTCAGACTTTGAGCACGAGATTCCAGTGACGTTTAGCAACCACTGCAAACTAAAGAAAATTCCTAACCTGAATGGAAGTGTAGCCTGGGTTCGGCTTGAAAGCCAGTACAAAATACATACAACAGAGTTGAATGTGAAGATCAAGAAATTGGGGTTTTATATGCCTTCTCCAGTTTTGGGGATACTTTTCAAAGAGGTGTTAATCTCCCAGCAATTAAAGTCCATGATACAAATAGCAAGTCCATTTTAGCAGTTGAGGGCATCCCATACAGAGAAGGACAGGCACTGACAACTGGAGGTCTGGAATAAAGTATCTTGAATAACATACTTTACCTTGAATAAAGTATCATAAAGATGGGTCTAAATTAAAAGAGGCCAGTGGAAATGAGCTGTCAGCCTTTTTGGATGTCCACAGAATCACAGTGTATAGGATCACCTGGGGGAATAGCACTGGTCACAGGGCACGAGGAGATATGCAGGACCACTTGGAAGGACCGCAGTAGTCACAGGGCATGAGGAAGGGGCAGCTTCTTTTGGAGGCAGCTCCTTTGGTAAAGTTGCCAGGAGAAGAAATTGACCAGGCATATAGTTCAGTTGAGGGTTGGCGAATCTGAAAGACTTTAGCAGGCTCTGGGTTGGAGGGTCTCTGTCTCTAGTTGCTGGTCTGGTACCCAGTGAGGTACTTAGTGTACGTGGATACTGGCCTTGAGTACAGCAGCCAGATAGAAAGGGAAATTTGGGTGTAGCTGTATACCATAGATTTGGATGCCAGACCTCAATCCTGGATCCAGGTAAGGGGTGTGTGTGTGTGTGTGTGTGTGTGTGTGTGTGTGTGTGTGTGTGTGTGTGTGTGTGTGTGTGTGTGTGTGTGTGTGTGTGCATGCGCACGCGCGTGCACGTCCTTGCGCACACAAACATGCAATTTTATCTTATGTTCTGAAAGGTCTGGGTATTGGGCCCAGAGCCTCATACTATGCCTTTAGTCTACTCAGACCTATTTCTAGTTTTTATAGTTAGTTTATTTTATTTGGGAGATCGCCAACATTTTTTTCCTATTTATTTTGAAACAGGATCTCACTAAACTAGATAGATTTGGCTTCACTCTAGCCCTGGCAAGCTTAACTCTTGCTCTTCCTGCCTCAGCATCACAAGCAGCTTGGATGACAGCCTTGCACCACATACTATCTGAGGCCACACGATTCAGTCAGATGACCCAAGCCAGATAAAGGAAAGAACCAGATAAACGTGTAGACAGTATGTGCTCAATGCTGTCGCGTGTCCAGCTAACCCCAGCTTGACTTCAGTGTTGTCCCAAACAAAACCCCAGCAACCTGTAACATGGACAGCAACAAATCAGTTCTAATTTTTATGAGCCTTCCCTGCCACTCCCAAAATGCATACTACAGTACTAGAGAAAAAGTTGGATGATTGACATTACTCAATTTCAAAACTTACCACAAGGCTATAGTAATCCATCCAGAGTGGAATTACCAAAGAATATATAGAATATAGAGAGAGAAATAGACCCACATATGTACAATCACCTGATCTTTGGCAGAAGAGTAAAGGCCACGATGCAGTGGGGAACTGTTAGCCTTTATAACTGCACTGAAAGAGGTGGGGGCATAGACACAGAATTTGCCCTTCTAGAAATATTAACTTCAAATATTTCTAAATGTAAAAATGCAGAAGTAGAAAACTCTAAGAAGATAATATAGAAGAAAAGTTGATGCTTTGGATTTCATGATGTCCTTTTATACATAACAACAGAGGCATAACCCCTGTTAAGACACAATGGCTAACCAAACCTGGCTCATATTTAGAGGTTCTGCTCTGCAAAGGGCACCATCAAAAAGCTGTTTTCAAGACTTTTGTGGGCATTCCAACAGAGGAGATCCACAGATGGCAAACAAAGTGTGGGAAGAGGCTCGGCTTCATAGGCCACAGGCAGATGGAAAAAAAGATGGTGATGAGATGTTGCCTCCACACCATTAGATTACCCTAAGCCAAAAACAACGAACACCACAGATGCTGGCAGGGCTATGGAGGAACGAGGCTGCTGCTTTCTGCTGGTGGCCACGGGAAATGGAATTGCCATTGGGCATGACATGGTAGCGGTTTCCCATCAAATTTTTTCTATGACACAGCAATTGCACCCCTTGGCACTTACACAAAAGAATCTGCGTGTGGGCATTTATAGCAGCCTTCTCCATAGTTGCTAAAACACAGATGCCACCAAGATGTCTTTAAATAGCTCAATGGGAAAATAATTACAATATGGCTGGATGATGTAATGTTATTCAGCATTGAACGAAGTGGGCTACTAAACCACAAAAAGGCATGGAGGAAACTTAAAAATCCTAAGTGACAGAAGTCAAAATGAAAGGTCATGCTACAGACTCACTATGCCATCTTATTAGGAAAAGGAAAAACCTGTGAAGACAATAAAAACACCCTTTGCCAGGGTTTAAGGAAAGAGGAAATTAATAGGCAGAGCAAAAAGGAATTAGGAGACAATGAAAGTACTCTGTAAGAAATGATGATAATAGCTACGTTAGCCAAAATTTACAGACTGTACAACCCCAAGAATGAGCCCAAATATAAACTATAAATGATGTACAGTGACCATGTGTCAATGCTCATTCATAAAAATGTAGCATTCTACTAGAGAAAGCTGATAAAGAAGGGGGTGTGCCTGTGTGCAGGCAGAGTTATTGGGTAAAGCTCTACTCTTTTTTGTAATGTTGCTACAAACATTAAACTTAGCACTCTCTAAAAGGGAAGGAAAAATTGATGACAGGCAAGGAGATGTGGGTAAGATGTCAAGAAAGTTGAATTCCATTTTGATACAATACAATGAAAATAAAGCTAAGTTTTCATTACAAAGTATAAACCCTTCTAACCATTCATTTAAAAAAAAATCCCTTCAGGACCTAAAATAACTGTTCAATATTATTCCTCTTTGTACCTTACCCTTAACCAAAATATAAACAAGTACTTATTCATGTATTGGCTTATTCATTTTACCAGATGTGTCTACACATTTGTACCAGGGACTAGATTCTCAGTACGTAATGAATAAAAGACACAGAACATCATTTCCCTACAGGTCCTACATTCTTTATCATTAGGGTGAGTGAGAGATGACAAAGAGCCAACAGCAATTTATTATTTATTTAAAAGTCTTCTCAGCTAGAATAACAGTAATGATGAACGGGGTTACAAAAAGCTTGTTTCAACATCAAATAGTGACACCACATTTCCCAGACATCCTGTTACTGCCTGGTGTGGCAGAAACATCACTTGAGACCTGCCTTTTGAATGGCACTCACGTTGTCACCCTCCACAAGCCGGCTGTATTGGGAAAGGAAATGCACTTTGCAACACAGAATGTGGAGGCGAAAGATTCTGCCTGGGATTGTTGCTAAGGGGCTGTTCTACATAAATTAATTATCAAACATTAACCCTAGTTTCAAAGGGCATTAGAGGTTTCTCACTTAAAAGGAGAAAATGACTCCCTGGTGGTTGGGAAAAGGCCACCCTAGGTCTTTCATACACAGCAGCGGTACCATGATGCTTAGTGATGTCTAGTTTATCTTTTCATTTTTATACTTTCTTTTCACCTTATCCTCCTTTATTGTTTTCCATAGTTATATTTATTTTTCCTGATATGCCTCCATTTCCTGCATGAGAGGACAGGGAGAGGATCGGAGTGATCTGGAAAGACAGCCAGGTCATCCCATCTTTTAAAAGTGCGCAAGTAATAGGTGTGTGTGTGTGTGTGTGTGCGAGAGAGAGACCAGGCAAAGACTAGAGACACTGTTCATAAAGGGGTGTGACAATGAGTGAAACACGAGCCAAAGAATTTTTAAAGCATTACAGAAGCCCAGAAAATTCCCATCAGATAGATGCATTAAGAGTTGCATCTGAAAATCTACAGAAAATAGGGTTATATTAGTGAGTTAAAAATGTATCATTTTTTTAACCTTTGCTTTGTATAGCCTTTAAGCCGATGTTTTACATTGTTTTGCTTATAAATACTGTGTTTAAAAGAACGGTTGTCTTATCAAGGTCCTTAATTTTCATAAATGGCATAAGTAAAGATATCACATTGTTTCCCTGTTCCTATGAGTCCTTATGTGGCAACTGAGGACTACTTTTTAAAAAGAAGGAAAAGGAGGAGGGATGGAGAGAAAGCTCAGTGGTTAAGAGTTACGAGCTGGTGCTGATTTTGCAGAGGATCCACGTCTTGTTCCAAGCTCCCCTATCAAGAGGCTTTGAAAGTGCCTTTAATTCCTGCTCAAGGGTCATCTGACACTTCCAGGCTTTCTGGGCACTAGCACTCCATGCATATACCCACACACCCACACACATACACACACACACACACATACACATACACACACATACACACACATACACATACACACACATACACACACATACACACACACATACACACACACATACACACACATACACACACACATACACACACATACACACACACATACACACACACATACACACACACATACACACACATACACACACATACACACACATACACACACACATACACACATACACATACATACACACACACACATATACACATACACACATACACACACACACACAGATAAAGTAAACTTTTATATAAGGAGAATAATTTAGAAGGAAATGAGGCAAAACTCTAAGCTAGAGTTTTCGAAATCTGGATGTTGGAGACAAAAAGATAAAAAAAAAAAAATCAAGACAATATATTAGTTTATCTGATGACAATTGATTAACTGGGTTTCTTAAATAATTACAAAAATGTCCAAACTAACAAGCTTCTACTATTCAAGCCTTGTCACCAACACAAAGCATTGCCATTTAAATAAGAGTGAAACTGTGAGGGAATCGGGGACAGACACTGGGACTCAAAGCTGGACTCTGGGTGGAGCACTTAGAGTTATAGGGAAGAGGGGGAGGGGTGGAAGGTCCTGGCGGGAGCAGGAGCTCCACAGGGAGACAATCAAGGCCTGTGGGTCTGGACACAGAAGGGGCCTGTACAAACTCATGCGTGAGCCAAGGACAGTGCATGCGAAGAATCAAGACTCCTGTTCAGATGTGATAGACTGCCAATTCTCCACATGGTGGGGAGGAGGTACTGCTGCTGAACCTCCGACGTGCACTCTGGTGCCCATGATTTGGTCACTGCCCCTTGGCAAGACAGCCTAGCAGGCACACAGAGGAAGGGGATGCATGCTATCCTGATGAGACCTAATAGGCTGTCACCAGACAGTTGGAGTAGGAGGGCCCCCCACTAGAGGTCTAGGGGAGGGGAATAGGCAGGAGGAGGGAGGGTGGGAGTGGGAAGATAAGAGGGAGGGGATAACAATCAGGATATAATGCCCATAAATTATAATAAAAATATACATTTTTAAACCGAAAAAAGGGTGAAAGTTGTATAATGTTTGTGTCTGTATGTGTCTGTGTGTCTCTGTGTGTATCTGCATGTGTGTGTCTGTGTATCTGTATGTGTGTCTGTATTGTGCATATCAGTGTGTGTCTATGTATCTGTATGTGTCTGTGTCTGCATGTGTGTGTCTGTCTGTGTGTGCTTTTCGGTGTATGTGTGTGTGTGTGTGTGTGTGTGCGTGCATGTGTGTGTGTATATGTGTCAGCGTGTCTATATCTCTGTGTGTGTCTATATGTATCTGTATATATTGTGTGTCTGTGTAAAGATTATTGTATTGTTTGCTTTCCTTTTAGAATTTACTTATCAAGTATATTTCAATCCATAAGAACAATTTTATTTTTAATAGTAAACATAAAGCATTCTTACTCTAAGTCTACATTTGATATAAACCAACTCAAAAATAAATTATCTGACACTAAAAGAGTAATTTAATATCAGGATATGATTTCATTTCTTTTAAAAAACATTTTATTGGTTCTTTGTGAGTTTCACATGATGCACCCCAGTCCCACTCATCTCCCTGTCCCCTCATATCCACCTCTTACCTTTGCAACCACTTCCCCAAAATAACACACAACAACAACAACAACATAGTGTGACCCACAATATATCCCTCTGTCCACACATCTTCACTTGCAGATCTTCATGCAGTGAGCCACTGCACTGGTCTGGTTCAAAATCTCTGGCTTCTGTGACACCATCAATATTGGATGCTCATCAGGACTCCTCCCATTTATCCTGTTGTTGCCCTGTGTCATGGAGATTCTTCAGCTTTGGATCAGCAGGACTGGTCCTTTCATGAGTGCCACCTCATGAGCAGTGATAAGGTCTGCTCTCCCACACTCACCCTCAGGGCCAGCTCACCTCAGGCCCTGCCACCAGGGCCAGCTCCACTGTTCAACCCCGGTGAGGTACATATAGGTCTGATCTCTCGAGTACTGCTGCCAGTGAGAGGTGGGGCCAGCTCCCCAGAGTACCATGGGCAATGAATGACAGGGCTAGTCTGTACTGCCCTTAGTCATCTAGGTGGTCCCAGGTGGCAAGGCTGGCTCCCTACAACAGGCTGTTCCTCCCCACCCCTGTGTCTCTGCTCCATCTCTCTTCATAACGCACAAGCTGTCCCACGTCTCCTTCTCTCCCACCTGCCCACCACACACTTGCACATTGCAGTGGCTCTCGCTGCAGGTGGGTCACTCAGTTTGGTGGGCCTCTGGGTGACCTCCTCTGCCTGCACCACCTGTCCTGGTGGTATGCAGGCCTCTAGGTGTCTACAGCCCACCCATATGCTTTCTTCCCTCAGCCCTTGGGGTCTTCTCTCTGACTTGATTTAAGCTGCAAGGTATACACATGCACGCGCGCACACACACACACACACACATGTATAGAGAGAGCTGGCTTCTAAGATGATGTCAAGTGGGTTAGAATAAATTCATGAGCTGGTGAATATATAAAAAGGACATAGTACCCAAGGAAGGACAAATGTCTCTTTTGGCAGCCCTCCGTGTTCACAGAAGATCATGCTCAGATTTTCTCATTAGAATGGAAATGTTTGCTCCTTACTGCCTTACTTTCTGGTTTGCATGACTTCATTCTTCAAGAAATCTTTAGAGGCGGGAAGTAGGTGTACAAAATGGAGAACATCTTGTGTTGTTAAATTGCATTAAGTCATTAGACAATTCAAATAATCATTTATTAGTAGGACAAGCCAGAAATGAGACAGGCATTTTCATGCAAAATGGCATGTTTCCTGACTTGTGATCATCAGGCAGAGAAAAACCTCTGTTAGCCAAGAACCAAAACCACGAGGCCTCTGTCTCCTACATATCTTTTAGCTTTGAAGTCTAGAAAGTCTGCAGTTGTCCATTAGGAATTTGCCCACCGCACAGGAGGCCCGGGGTACCAATTTATCAAATACCTACCTCCCCGCAACCTTTTCCAGTCTGCTACTGTATCTTTGCTCAGCAAGGGCCAGCCTGCCAGCCCCGAGGAGGAGATCCTTAGAGGTTGACGGCGGATGGGCTCCCCCTAGGGGCTGATGATGCTTCACAGAGCGAAGGCACCATGGCAGGTTGCCAGGAAACCAACTCCTTGGAGCCGCTGCAGAAAAACACTGGAGCAGAGGGTCCCCTGTCAGCGCATTGTTTGCTTAGGCAGTTTCATCTCTCTGGAGTGCACAGTTGAGTGCAGATCCCGTCTAAAACCAAGAAGCTGGACTCTGTGGATCCCAGTGGGGGAGCTGCTTCTTCTTCTTTTATTATTATTATTATTATTATTATTATCATCACGTTCTGCTTCTCAGGAGCCATCTCCCGCCTTGCTTCGCTTACACTCCTGGTATTTATTTTCCATAGCAGCTCAAGGCAAGACAGAGCTGGAGGGGAGCCCTACCTTCAGGAGAGTAGATGGCTGAGCTCCAGCACTCAGCAGAGCAATATGCCTTAACGAGGGCATTTCATTCCTATGGCTTCGTGCCTACAGGGCCCCTTTCCTTTGAAAAAGCTGAAAGAACAATCCAGGCCTTGATTTTTACCTCAGCAAGATGCCATTAGGTTTTAGAAAATGCAACTTATAAACGAAGGCTCTAAAGAAAATCATACAGCATTTTCTGTGATTATTGTATTTATGTAGCTTTATAAGATATGTAGTCATTAGTGTTGCTGGAGCCAAATCTTTCATAATTCTGATTATTCTCTGAATAGTCTTCATGGATGGTAGAATGAATTTTACAGTTGTTTTCTTTACCACCTCAGCTCTGTGTTGCCAAGTCTCCTGCTAGGTGAGAACCCCTGGGTGTATTACTCTTTCCCACTAGTATCTTTCTCTTGCCCTGGTCTGTTGCTTACTTTTCCAGAATGCATGTGTGTGTGTGTGTCAGGGGTCCTTTGGGACAGCTAAGCTACTAAGAATAAGGCGTAGCATATATTATCTATAGAAGAAACAGGGCCACACTTAGAAAGAAGTTGGGGAGCGAGAGGCTGAGGAAAGGCTAGGGGGCACAGAGAAGTCCTCCCACCCATTGGCCCTCGGGAAGGAGTGGAGCAAGTGGACAAGTAAGAGCTTGCAGGAGACCGCCAGGAATGGGGTCAGGCACATCCAGCCTGAGGCATGTGTCAGGAAGAGCTGGTGCAGTCAGCTAGCGAATCTTGCCTCCACCTTTGGTGATCAAGCCAAGGTCATTGCAAGTCAGGAAGGACAGAGGGTCCCCCAAGGAGGAGACACAGGACAAGGACAGAGAAAGTGGAACCTTCTGTCTCCTCTATGTCTGCCTCTCATAGAATCTAAACAGCATGTTTGCTGCTTCACTTCTAGTTTCCAAATGGTGCAAATGCTGCTTTTAGCCCGCGCTAACCAGGAGCCACAGAAGGAAAAGGATTCAGAGAGTCATTGTTCCCATGGAGCCCGGTGTAGCTGAGACAAAAGTGCCAGTATTTGACTTTCCGCTTTCCATGCAGCATTCCTAACTATGAATTTCTTATTTATCTGTATGTAAATACCTACAGAGAAGCACAAACCGAATTCACTGCCAGGGAACTTGGGAATGATAACTTACACACACAAGTGCCTGTGTACCAATAGCTACCTGGGAGCCGTCTTTCGGGGCCAGAGTTCAGTTCGCCGTGGGCCCCTTACAACCTGCACACCAGTCAATGTGGTTTTCACCACTAGTAAAAGCAAACGACACAACATCGCGTAAGCAATCTAGGAGACTTATTAGTGCGCATAATTGAAAAGCTCAGCCTGAAGGCATGAACTGATAGGGGCTCCAAACCCATTTCTTTCCCGTTCTTATCCCTCTGGTATGGGCACTGGCCCATAGTGGCTGAGGCTATATGCTTCCTTAGCCACACACACGAGAAATGAAGCAGCATGTTTCTCTGCTGGAAAGCAGAATCTACCACAGATTGTGTTACTGGAATCTTCCTTCTATGTCCAGGTAAAAACCACGGTGGCTATCTGAAACAATTCTGGTGAGGTCATGCTATAAAATACCAATAGTTTAGTACAGCAGGTCATGTATTATTCTACTAAACCTGCCATGACAAAATACTAAACTACATGACTTAATCTACAGAAATTTAATTTTGCATGGCTCTGGAGGTGAGAGATTTGAGATCAAGATGTTGTCGGCTCTAGGTTTTCCTGAGGTCTTCAGTCCTGGGACTCAAGGTGGTCACCACCTTGCTGTGTCCTCTCATGACCTTTGCTGCTCTGAATATAATCATAGCTGGTGTTTCAGGTTCACCTTATAGAGGCACCTGGCACTGCCGGGTTTGGTTCTCCACTCTCATGACTTCATAAAATAGTAATTGGCTTTGTATCTCCAATATAGTCATATTGGGCAGAGGTTAGGCTTCATTATATAAATTTTGTGTGACATAGTTCAGTCTAGAACAAATGGTAACAATGGGATAATCTTCTCAAGAAACAGGACTTCAGAAGTAATAAGAAAGTGAGACATAGATGCTAGGGAAGCAACCCAAATAACCCACAAAGTCTTCTAAAGTTACTTCCCTTTACCCAAGATTCTACAAAATACAACATCATTAATCAAGTGCTTGGCTCCCCAAGAGCAAGCTACTGCTATATGCTGGGCTCCTGGGCCTTAATATTTTGTCTAAGTAAACATTTCCCAAAGCATAACTCAAGGGACATTTGTCTTGTGACACACTCCTCTCACTCACTCACTTAAATAAATGTCAGTAAATCCTAAATAATATATTGATCAGGATTTTGAATTACAAATTAACCTATTATTTAAATGACTCTAAGAGTCTAAAAAAAGCTATTTACTATCATGCAGCAGGGGACTGGTCAACCTCTTTATCAATGCAGGACTTTCCTCAAATCTGACCTATTAAAATATTCCCCCAGAATACATTTTAGAAAATGCTCTTTCAGCAAATGCCACTCTTTATTCAAAGCAGTAAGAGACAAGTCACACAAGAGAGAATATAACAGGTGAATGGTTCCCTGGGTGTGAGTTAGGCAAGGAGGAGGCCCCACTACCTAATTTTTTTTCATTCTGCTATTTTCTTGCTGAAGATCAAAGTTTCTGGCTTTGAGAAAGGAGACTAATGCCTGTGAGTTTCAGTCTTCTCCCACAGAAGGGCTACTCTGGTGTTGCTTGACAGAACCCACTCAAATAGAACACCTGGAAACATGTGGCCACTGCCTGGGTGCACCTGTTGTGGCCACGGGTTGCAAGAGACTATAACAGGAACAAAGAACACTAAAGCCACAACTAATGAAATGTCTGTGCCAAAATGATTGCACATTAAGAACTCTGCAAGACAGGAAAGCAAAGAGCCAGTGACCAAAGGAGAAAATAAAGTGGCAGCAGCCCAGAGATGAGAGCAGCCCAGAGCTTCAATTTGCAATGACTGTGCCGGACTGTGAGCCAAGATCTCAGCACCGCCTCTTTGCTCTTGAGATGCTCTTTCCCATTTTAAACACTTGGACACCATAAGGAGTGGATGCTTCCAACATATAACCCAAGACATCTGTTAAAGCAAAGTAAAACAGAAAAACCTGAAGGTAATTTGGAAGCTGCCAAACACCTGTGAGTCCGACAACAGGCAAACCTCCCCTTCCTTCAAAACACAGCTGAGCTTGAACCTTCTGGGCATTCCGGCAGTTTACCATCTGTACCAATAACCCTTGTCTGCTGTACAGAGTCTTCTAGGAGGATGTAAAAGCCAGGAACAGAGATAAGAAAGCTGTTTGCACCTGCGGCATCTGTTCCAGCATTTCCAGGCTCCTTGCACTGGACTTGCGAGCAGACATACTCTGAAACCATCCTTTCCATTTGTATTTCAGATGAAGGAAGAAGAAGAAGAAGAAGAAGAAGAAGAAGAAGAAGAAGAAGAAGAAGAAGAAGAGGAGGAGGAGGAGGAGGAGGAGGAGGAGGAGGAGGAGGAGAAGGGTGGGGGGAGAGAGAGAGGGCGAGGGGGAAGGAGAGAGAGAAACCAACCTTGACAGTCCCATAGTAGCCAATGGTGGTGTTTAGAAGAAATACTATTACTAATTTCCCATCACATTAGACAATCACTGTGCCTAAGTCATCATTATAAGTGAAGCTCCAGAGAAAGACAAGGGACTCACAAAGGTAGGATGGACATTCCAGTTCTGTTGGAAAGTAAGACCTTTTGACAAGCTAATCACAGTAAAGCAGGAGATAAAAATAACAGCATTAAAAAGGACAATAGCAATCAAGGGCCACCATCCTCCTGCCCTCCAAGATGAATGTTAGCAACCTCAAGTCACCTGCTGTTCCCAGGACAGTCAATCACCTCTGAGGGGCAATCAAACCCAAGAGACAGTGTGAGTCACGCAAAGCACTCTAATAAAGAAGGGTCTTTAAGTGTGTACAGTGGTGAAGGAGAGAACACCAGAGAGGAGAAGCACAAAAACACTCAAGGTTCATAAAAGATTCATACTGATTTAGATAAGGCTCATGCCACACCCTGCTCCCGAGAATCATGGAGGATGGGTTAGGCTGGAGAGACTCAACAGGGTAGGTAACAACTTTATTACAACACTGATGTCTTTGTAGCTGTTCAGAGCCTCTAAGATGTGATGTTGAAGGGAAGTAAATGATGTCTGCATTACAAGAACTGTTTTCTATTTAATAATAATACTGAAGTCCATGTTGAGATGTTTGAGGAACCTGGGACAGACAGATGGTATGAGTTTATAGTGTATGCTATTCTAAGAGCAAATGATTCCATTGGGGGCTATTCTTAAATTCAATTTTTTTAACCTATTCCAAAATAGAACTGACTAAATTAGAAGGTGTCAATACTAAATCACCTAACCCAATCTGTCCACCCTTGAATAAAATGAGGCACCTAGGATACAGAAGATCCAAATGTGTGGCCTTAGACATTAGGACATTCAGAGAAAGAAGAGCTCTCTGTCATTAATTCCCTCAATTGTTCAGAGTCCTTCATGGTCCTAGTTAAAAGAGCCTAGCATTTTCTCCCCCACATTTTGAGCATACAATCACAGATCTTTTCTTTGACCATTCTTCCTCCCCTACAATTTCCTTAAAAGATCCCCATAGTTAATGTTTTCTATATGATCAACGAAGCGTAGACACAATGCTTTAGAACGGACGCTGGCATTCTGCCTAACAAAACTTTCAGCTTGTTCTTTCTGCACTTTTAAGAAAGGAAGAATATCAAAAAGAAGGGAATGTGTGGTTTATCTAATGAAATATAAAAATGAAGAAGCAGTTTATCCCAACTCAGCTTTTGCCATATTTATAAACGTGTAAGCAAGGTCTGCTTTCTTGGACCCTAGATGAAAACAGCCTGATGGAAACAGTTCATTTATATTTCTCCTACCAGGAACGTGACTCTGTTACGAGTATATGGGATATACCTTACATCACAAAACATTGCTGTAAAGAACTAGATTACCTTCTCAAGAGTTACCCTCATCATCATTGTGACCAGTTGACAGAAACAAGTGAAAGAGGGGCTCATTTTTTCCAGTTTCATAGGGTTCAATCTGTGAACATGGCCTCAAGACTTAGGCAGAGTAACATGAAGGCAGGAAGGCATGGCAGGGGCTAGCCTTTACTTCCCAGCAGAGAAAAAGCAGAGGTTGGGTGCATTGCCAGTGCTCAGCCAGATTTCTCCCTTGCCTCTTGTATTTAGTCTGAGCCCCCAGTCTATGGCATGGCATTACCTACATTTAAGGTTGTTCTTAGCTGTTCAGTGCCACACCAGTTCTCTTTGTGACTCTAAATCCAATGAAGGTTAATCACACCTCTCTGAAGTGATAAAACTAGAAGCCACAGCATTTTGGGTCATCTTAGATCATCGCAGCTCAAATCTCCCTTCTTAGCACTATAAAATAACCAGACAAATGGGTCCATGGCAAAAGCAACACTTAACCTAGGTCACCTTTTCAAGCTAGGGTCCATGTTCTCTATTTGATTTTAAATCTATATAGTCTAGAGGAGGGGCAGAGAGACATCATTTGATACTGACCACTAATCAGGGACTAAACTTGTCTTACTGGCTTGAAATCAATTTATAAAATTGAGGACCATTAAGCCTCGGGAAGCAAAATGGCAAAATGTAATTAGCTCATGTAAAGTGAAAGCTTGGAAGAGAGTGTTCTGTGTCTCTGGAGTGTTGACAATGTCTGTGACAGTGAGATCATGACTCTACCCCTCATTCATACACATCCTGTCTCTGACACAAGCACCAACCATCTTAGGATGGCTGGACACTCTTGATGATGGATGTTCCCTTCCAAGGAAAGGGTTACACTAAACAATATGCCCTTCTCACCCCTTCAGGATCTTCTGTTGACCTTGGGATGAGGCACTCTTTGGCGCTATTTCCTCCTGGCTGTATGAGACCATTGCAACCCTGAATCACGGCAGCTGTGATCACCCACGGTACACCCTCAGGAGACGGCCCCGCCCCCCCGCTAGCGTAAATCCCCTCAGAGTAGGGGATTTACAGAGGCTCCTAAGTTCTTATGAAGAACCCACTTGCCTCAGGATTATCTATGAAATAGAAACATGACGGGCACTTGGAACTCTTCGATACTGCAGCTGCCCATACGTCGCCCAAGTGACTTCCCGGCAGTATAGCTTCCCTTGAGTTGTCCCTGTTTCTGTAAGACAGACCAATAGGTGCAGTGCTTCAGCAAGCTGGTCTTAGATGATCATTTCCATTGTCTGCGGGTGTGCTCTCCATCTGGGATGAGCATTTTCTCTACAGCTCCCCAGAAAATGTCACATGATAGGCATTTCTCCCAAAAAGTAAAAACGTTTAACCCGACCAGAGTAAAATAAAGTTCAAGAAACTATGATGTCACCCCATGAAAACTTGCTTTAAATGTTAAAAACAAAACAAAACAAAACAAAACAAAACTAAGACTGCCTGGGCCCCTGATGCTACCTGGGGCCCCACCTCTAACCCTAGTCGATTCTTACTGTGGCTGAAGGTCAAGTTTAAGGGCCCTGCAGCTTTAAGATTCTAGCTTTCATCTCTAACACTTCTAATGCAATTTTCTACTCAAGGTCATTTTCTCACAGCCCTGCCTTGAGCACGTATTCTTCTCCACCCCTCTCTACGTCATGCTGCTTTGTGTTTCTGCACAGCTTACTCCTGTCATCTCTACCTTTACATCTAACTTGACCTCTTCTGGCAGCCTGGAAAAAAGGCAATGGCTCTCTTCCCTGAGTCCTTGCTATTTGAGGATCATGCATAGGAAAAAAATGAACACAATCTATTTTCTAATGCTCTTTAGTATTTTCCCCAATCCATCTCTTTCTTTGGGGGCACCTTTAAGCTTTTTAAAATTTTTTCTAGCATAAAGTAAAAACATAAGAGTCCAGAGAACTTTATCACCCCGATTACTGGGAGATGCAAGGGAAAGAAAGAGCCATCATTAAGCACCTACTGTATACAGCGCACTATTGTGAAACACTGAAGATAAACTAGACCTTCCCCGAGTCTTACACCCAAGGAATTTATTCACCAGGAGAAGAGGCCAAGATGTCTCAGCTACGGAAGTGGGGATACCTGCCATGGGCTTTATTTCCCTGTTCATCCATAAAACACTCATATCACTTGTAATTTTAATCACTGGAGTATCTGACATCTCTAAACGGAGGTAGCACCACTGTTAGAGATCACAATGTTTTATCATATAGAAAAATGTCTGTTTTCAAAACTTCATACCTTAGTACAATGTGGCTGTTGTGTAGGATGTCTACTATATGTCAGGCTCAGGGATTCTCTTATAGTAGATTGAGCTGATAAACCACAAATTGCGATTTATGAAACTAGCTGCATTATGTGAAAGGATACAAACAAAATAGCTCAATTAAAACCAAGTTTCTATTGTTCTTCTCCCACTATCCATACCCAAAGTTAGGGGTCAGATGTTCCATCAGCAGACAGAAGTCATAGGAAGACTTCTGCGGGTAGGATCCCTCCTCGTCCTCTGTAGTTTGAGGTTTAGATTATCTACATTGGGTCCACATGCTCTAGTGGGGCTTCAAGGCAGAGTGCAAAGAGCTGGCCTTTGCCCCAGTTGCAAATGTTCTCTGATCTTGTCCCTTCAGTATAGTAAGGACGCTCGCCATTGGTTAGTTTAAATAAAATCATCTGCTTTTGGTGGAACAATAAAGTCTTGTGTAGGAGCAGATCACCGGGCAAGTAGAAAATAAAATGTATGGAAGTCTCAATGTGTACCCTGTACTGCACACCAAATGCTACTGAACCATATACAAATACAGCAGTCCTTAGCACTCTCCTCACTGCTCAGTCTTGCTTGGTATCCATTCCCTAAGAGGTACAACGAGGATAGTAACAATGCCTCCAAAACTTTGAAGAATAGGAAAATAATTATCCAAAGTGGGTGGTGTGGGGTTGGTACTCACCAAGCCACTCACCAGCTTTCTTCTTTACCTTTAACTCGTATGTCAATCTGATTTTCTGGGGTTGTTCCTAGCACCTCAAATCTCCAGCACAAGTGATTTTCAAAGCTCATCTTTTAATCTATGGAGATTTTTCATTTCCTTTTTTTTTTCTCTCCCTTTCTCTCTCTCTCATTTTTTCTTTCAAAATATTTTGAGGATTAACTGTGAATACAACAGATAGGTATTGAATGCACACACCAACACAGAAATGCATACTTTCATATGCATACATTTATATAATTATATACACTCTCTAAATCAATCAAGCTGATATTAGCTAACATTAATTGTCTCATTAGGATTCTTGTTAGCTAGAGCTGAAGCTGAGATCCTTGAGAAATAATTGACTGGAGTTAATTGTAATTCTTCCTGGGGGTTTTATTATGATAACTCCTAGGTTGATTGGAACACCTATGGTATGCACAGTGCTTCAGATGGCTTCTATGCTGAAGACAGGCTTGCTTGTAAGGCAAAGCCTATTGACAAAGCCTCCAGTGTGCTTTCCCATCCTTGGTGTTCACTCTGACTCATCTTGTCTCACTTCCTAATTTTCTTTGTTCACCTGGTGCCCATGTTTTGAGTTCATTTGTTCCTTATTATCTCTTTGCTCATTATCGCTATATATTAAGGTGCTTATAGCCTTAAACCATCATGGTGACAGGGAAGACAGGAAGAAAATAGTTGTATTTAAAACTTAGAGACATGAGCTTTTCAACCTAATTTAAGACATTGGGACACACACACACACACACACACACACACACACGTATTGACTTTTCTTTCTCAGCTTTAATGTGACAATGACTCATAACACTGAGCATACACATAGTAGCATTTAATGTGAAAATATAAACATATCATTTAGCACCCATTAAATTATGTTAAGATATATATGTTCATATAATAGACAGTATGGGCTTCAGATCCACCCACCTCCTTGTGGTGTGTGTGTGTGTGTGTGTGTGTGTGTGTGTGTGTGTGTGTGTGTGTGCGCATTTGTGTGTAGATAGATCAGTGCAGGTGCGGGTGGTGGTCAGAGAAAAGCCCAGTTGGTGGTCCTCATGTACTCCTACCTTATGTCTGAGACAGTGTCCCACTGGCCTGCAATGCTGCAGGCTAGAAGAAGCCTGGCTTTTAGATGTTGCTTGGGCTCTGCCTCATCTCACTATTGATATGAGGATAGGTATGTGCCACCACATCCAGCTTTTTATGTGGACTTCAGGGATTCTAACTCAGGTCCTCACAAACTGAGGACCAACTTCAGAAGCTTTTTAAAAGGCTTCTTGTAAGCAATTTTTATTTAAGATTAATTTTTTTATTGTGTGTACTTGGGATTGACCTCAGCACTCATATATAATAGGCAAGCTTTTTATAATTGAGCTATATCACCAAGTTACGAATACTTTCATTATTAAATCATAATAAATTATATTTTATATTTATAAATTTTATGTGATATTATATATTGTATAATTAATATATTTATATTTGTAAAATATAAATTATAGACATAATTTTAAATATTTAGAAAATATTTCAAATTATTGTCATTTTCACTTATTTGTTATTGAAAAATGCCTCCTTTCTAAGACTGCTCTGCCGTGCTTCTGTGCTTCTCCCATTGCTTTCCTGACCATCAGTGAGGAAGCCATTAACCTTCTGGGTCTAGTATCTCATTTGTAAAACAAAGGAATCAAAGAAGATCATTCCTAAGTTGTTCCACGTCAAAAAAAAAAAATATTTTTTCCTTACAGAGTGAAAACATTATTGCTCCTTGATGATAGCATGTCCATACAAAACTACGCAATAGCTTATCTACAAATTAAACTGCATAGCACATGCTTAGGAGAAAAAAAATATACACCCCTAAAACATTTTTGCATTGTTCCTCTTGATTAGCACAACTGCTGATTTGTACTTTGGCTGTCATCTGTCTAGCACCCTCGTGCCTTATGATTTATGCTTCATCATCAGGACTGGCTGCTAAGCGACTCCCTGGTGAATGCTGTTTCACAGCCTGACCCAAAGAAAACCCCCAGCTACCTATATCCACAAAACCTCTGAGTTCGTGCCTTCACAGTCGCTCCCTCCCTCGCCCATCCAGTTTGTGGATGAGTCTAAGCCCTATATTCTCGGTTTATTCTTTCTTTGACTTAGAACCAACCATGAAGTAGGGAAGATGGAATCGATATGTAGCTGTAATTTTTTTCTTCCATTTTCAACACTTGCTGCACAAACCTATTATAGTCCACATTCCTCTGTGCATGGCTTTGCAACGCTTTCCCAAAGCTTTAGTAGTTGAAATAAATGTATATTTTAGATGGCATTTGGCTAATTGTCGGATGGTAATGATATGTCATATGTTTAATTTTCTTTCCAGATTGAAAGTCATTTAAATATTTATATCTCAGGGCCAACAATGTCCAGAAGTGAGCCTCCTGCTTTAGATGGCTACATTTTATTTGTATCTATTGCTAACAGAAAGAGACTCTGCTTCAAACACTGATCATGAAAGCCTTAAGTACCATTTTACATGTGTCTGTGCTACTTCTCTAAAGGAAAATGTACATGGTTTTATAAATACACATTACACCCACAGCGAACCTACATGGTCTGTAGGTTTCTGTAATTTAATACTGGGACAAAGCTAATTTCTATTAGCCATCAACATACAATCTCAGGCCTCATGAAAACCGATCAATGAACTGGGCAGTCGCTAACATCATCAAAGGATGGTCTGTCCTTTCCAAAGATGGTGTGATGCAGGCAAGGCAGCAGGCAAAGCAACAGACAGCTGAACCTTTTGAATCCTAACTTGTGAAAATTGGAGTATTTAAGTAAACTCGAACAATATTTTAATGAGGTTAGCTAGGACTTCACTTTCAAAACGTAGGTAATAATGCCTATTTCTATATAACTGTTTCTAAGTGTGATTTTTTTAAAAATGTGCAGGTGGTGCCACAGCTTCACAAGCAGATCTCTTTGATTAAACTTCTGTTTCCAAAGGAGAGAATGCAAACCTATGTCTTAGGAACCAAGAACCATTCTGTATAATTCATCAGATAACTGACGCCTGATACAACTGTCCAGTCACCAAGTAGGAGTCTGAGGTATCAGGCTCCATGAGTTGCTATGAAACCTAGGAACACAAACAAGGCTGCAGTTGACTTGGCTTAGGGACTACCAATCAGCTGCAGAGGGAGAGCCAGGGCAAGCATCTGCAGTCTTTTAGTTCCAGTTGGATGTATGATCACAGTAGCATAGAAGGAAACTGAGATTATTATTAATAATTTTATTATTACATTTCTCATATCCATACTCTATAAGTAATTAGATGATTTGGGGCTAAGAGAAATGTCACAGGTTCTCTGTCATATGTGGAAGCTATATCTAAGCATGGACACACACACACACACACACTCGCACATACATGTGACATGAAAGCAGAGCTGAGGGCTATACAGAAAAATAAGAGGGCTCTTCAGCAAGGAGGGGGACATGAGAATATAATGGGGGTAAAACAACAATATATAGATACAAGAATGTCATATAAAGCCCATTATTTTGTATTCTAACTAAAAGAAGATGAATGATAAAAAGAACAAGGCTGAGATAGCTTATGCCTGTTGACTAAAGACAGGTTTCTTTCCATAGTGTTGATTTTTTTAATTAATTTTTTCTTGTTACATCTCAATGGTTATCCCATCCCTTGTATCCTCCCATTCTTCCCTCCCTCCCATTTTTCCCTTATTCCCCTCCCCTATGACTGTCCCTGAGGGGGATTACCTCCCCCTGTATATGCTCATAGGGTACCAAGTCTCTAGTCTCAGAACAAAGAGAACATCAAAAGAAAGCATTTCCCAAATGTTGAAATACCTATAAGCCATTTGGTAAAGATTGAAATCTCAATGTTCAGGGCTGAATTTTTTTCTGCTCATTCTTATCACAGATCTAAAGCGATATGATGTTTGATAAACATTCCTTGGCTAAGAAATATTTTTTATTACAAAATATGAGGTCCGGCAAGATCACTCAGTGGGTAAAGTACTTACAACAAAAGACTGAATGCCAAGTTCATTCCCCAGAAGCTAAATAGAGGTGGAGAGGATCTAGATGCCAAGATACAGACACACACAAAGAATGATAATTAATAACAATAACAAACAATAATAATTTAAATGTGGATAATGAGCTCTTTTTGTAAAGTGTTGATCCCTTTTCGTCCTCCTTCTTCCTGGGAGTCTTCTGACATCTCTGTCAATGAGGATTGTTTACTCCGAATCATATCCTTGTTGCCTTCCAGAATTGCCAAGTGTGAACGTTTACCACTCAAATCCAGCAATAAACGTTTTTTCTTTTTTAGGTAAGATCAGGAAAAGAGGTACAGAGTGAATAACACTTGATTGGGGACGGTAAAGAACCATGTAATTAAACTGTAAACACTATGTGTGGTGATTCTAATGTAATTTGAGGACTTGTAAATTACATGGCCATAAAATGGCACTCGGGCTCCTGCTTTTACAAAAATACCCATGTTTGTATGAGATTAATTAGTACGGTTTACATAAAGACGGTGAGGAAATGTTTGCAGAACACGCTCGTGTGTTAAGTTTCCTTGTTCATAAGGCCTTCTTGGTTTTGTTTCTCTCTTGCTTCAAGAAATTATCCCCATTGTCCACATTGTTTTAGCTGAAACTTAACCTAGAATCAGTAAACAGTTAATGGGCTTAAGTTATGCTTATAAATAGCCCCCTCTCTCTTCTTTCTTCCTCTCTGTCTCTCTGTCTCTCTGTCTCTCTGTCTCTCTCTCTCTCTCTCTGTCTCTCTCTCTCTCTCTCTCTCTCTCTCTCTCTCTCTCTCTCTCTCTCTCTCTCTCTTTCTGTGTGTGTGTGTGTGTGTGTGTGTGTGTGTGTGTGTGTCAGATTGCTAACTTTACACACTGGACACGTGGCTAATTTAATTTATTTGATTTAACCAGATGTCTCTCACTGTTAGTAGAATAATGCACATAATTCTATAAACTCCAAACCCCCAGAAAAATATCATTACAGAGATGGATACAGAGTGCCCTTGCCACTGCCTTCCTCACATGGTAGGCACTGGCCAGCCAGTATTTTCTTTTAATCTCTGTGATAGTAATTGTATGAGACCTAACATGGACCTATTATCTGAGGGAGCTCTTTATATTTTTCTAATTTCAGAAAACGTTCACTTTGTAACTTCTGACTAAAGCCAGTTTAGCACTTCTGGGAATTTACAAAGGGTTGTGATATAGTGAAGCCAGGATAGTGGTGATGCAGGTGGTGACAAGGTTAATGCAAAGATGATGGCGGTGGTAAGAATAATGGACCAATAATGGTAGTGGTGAGGATGGTGGCATGGTGATGGTGGTGGTAAAGATGGTGAGGGTAATGACGAGGATTGTGGTGTGATTATGGTGGTGAAGAGGGTGGTGGAGTGGTGATGGTGGTGATAAAGGTGATAGAATGCTGGTGGTATGATAATATGGTTGGTAATTTTTGTGAAAGTCATTCACCATATGATAATGACAATGATGGTCATAGGATGGTGGGTAGTTTATGATGGCCACTGGCCATATGTTGCTAAGCACTTCATAAGCATTCATCTAATACTTGCAATGCTATTAAGTTGATATACTTGAATTTTTACTTTATATATGAAGAAGCTGAAAGGCCAAAAAGTCAAGTTACCTACCGATGGTTCCAATAACAACCTACCACTGTCTAACTCCGGAATCTTTACACTTAACCTTTATTGTTATGTTGCTACAGAACTTTTGTGCTAAGTGTCACTGAAGTCTCATAGAAAGCCTGATTTTGAGTCATTTTGCTTTGGATGGTTTACATCTTAGGCTGATTTTTAAGAAGAAACTAACTCAACTAAGAGACAGGGAGCTCAGTAGTGGAACACTTGCCTCTCACTCAGGATGCCCCCAATTGCAATTCTTAGTGCTACCAAAAAAAAAAAAAATTAAGGAAACCATTGACTTAAGGTTACATTAGTTTTGTGGATCTAGAAACAGGGCTCACTTGGTAAAGTTTCTACCACCCGAGAATGAAAACCTGAACACACCACATAAAATGTTCACGTGGCACGGCTGTAACCCTAGAAATGGCATGGGGAGAACAGAGGCAGGTGAATCCCCAGAATTCAGTAGCCATCCAAGCTAGCCAACTCATGAGAGCTGGGTTAATTCTGTCCTCAAAAATAAGTCAGAGAGCTATGGAGAAGGATAAGAAACCTCGACCTGCGGGCCTCCTCTGGTATACACTCACGTGCACGCAGCCGCACATACACATACGAGCACACACATACTGTACCAATAGACCCAAAGGGACAGGAAGGTGAAGCTGTGCAATGTTTACCGTGTCACACATCGAGAAGTGCACATTCTTGGTCTACAGAGCAGCTGAGACCTGGTCCCTTCATACCTTGCAGGTACCTGTAACCATATCAGAAAGATTCTAGGCTGTATGTAGTAAGTCTGGTTATTCAGTTGGAGCAGAGTTGGGAGGAGACGGTGTGGTATCTCTTGGACCACTCTGCTGGGGTCTTGGACATATGAAAGGGTTTCTGGCAGGAGAGTGAAGACCTGTGCTGAAAGGATGCTTGATAGACCAGCAAACACAATCTAGGAACATGACCCTTTAGGATAACATGGCTATTGCCACAAAGGGACCAAAGAGAAAGAGTTCTGGCCATGTGGCTAGTCACTTCACCTTGGTGCTCAATCTCTCATCATAATGACAAACTTGCATGTGATCTAAAGCAGGCATTCCTAAACATTTGGTTATTAATTTATGACAAAAATAGGAGATGCAGTGCTAGATTTCCATAGATCCACATAATCCCCCAGTTCATTAAAGCAGACACTTAATTGAAAGTGGACTGATGTATCTTAAAAAGGAACTAGCTAGCTCACACGTGCTGCAGGCCCGCATCCTCATCCATTTCTTAGGCATTTTGAACACCTACTGGAGTCAACCACTGCGTCGGCTGCAGAGAAGACAGAGATGAATAAAACATAAGCCCAAGTCTTGTCAATGGAATGCTGTATATTGATTTTGGTTTACCTGCAGCTATCACTCACAGAACATATTGCGGCACCATAAATATCAACGGGCTAGGCACAGTCTGGGAGCACCATGTCTGAGCACAGGTGGAGCTAATTATAGATAGCTAACTTGCTAACTTTGATCTGGACAGCAATGTCATCCACCCCCTCCCTCTGATCAAACTTCTACATAGGATTCAACACGCTTCCACCCCCGCCCCCCATGTGTTGCCAGCTATTAAGTCCAGCTGCTTCCTTCTCCGCAGCACACTTAAAAACATTCTTCCCTTTTCAGGCGTTACCACTTCATTTTTTATCCAGACCCCTTCAGCTACTTTCTATCATCCAGCAGCTGATAAAATATTATCTCCATGTACTTTAATTCCAAGGTTATCCAGCTTCGTACCCAGGAGTGCAGGGAGGAGCTCTGCTCTTGCCCGTGGCTCTCGGTCATTGAGTATGTCATCTTTTCTTTCCTTCAACTTCTCAAGAAAACTATCACTTTTCAATATGGTACAAATATTTAGCTTGTGCTCACTGAAGCAAAATGTTCTAGTATTTGATTCTGTCCCAGATTATTGTACTCCCAGGTAAATGAAATGTCAGAGTGAGGGATAACTCTCCACTTCTGAGACTGCCTTTATTCAATCCTAAGAGAAAAAAAAATCGCATAAAGGAAAAGCCAGCACAAAGTCATGTGCATGACAGCCAAGACTTCTTTTTTTTAAGGACACTCCAAATTCTTTTCCCACAAGAGGGCATGATCTGTCCAACCAAAGAAAATGAGCCAGGAACCCCAAACACTCATCAGATCTCAGAAAAGGGTAAAACTCTACTCACAGGTGCTATGAAGAAACCCCATTCTGTGTGGCACCAATGAAATAATCCATTTATATTTTATTTTTTTATTATATACTAGACTATATGACATATTTTCTTGGCCTTTAAAAAAAAGAAAGCAAAAAAAAATAAAAGAACTACAATGCATGAAACTAGATGTGATGTAAGAAAAAAATATATTTGTTGTATATATACACTTGTCCTAAAACTATATATACATATGTACATATATACATATGTACATACACCTATGCATTTGTGTGTGTGCAGATACACACTGTATACATATACATACATATGTACATATTGAAAAGGAAATGAACGTTCTTCTCCCACGTTTTCTCATAAGGCTTCTTTCAGATTCAGCCTCTCCTCCCTACTCTTGTCCTTTATCTTCTGTCACGAGACTTTCCCTGAGATTGGGTATATTTCCATCCTCCCAATACATTGCACTCCAAATGGACCACTTGACTCCAGAGACAAGGTTACGGTCTCTGGGTTTGGCAAAGTCTTGGGTCATCTCCAGGTGAGTGTAAGATTAGCCTGTTCTTAGGATATAAGTAGAACTGCATGCCAGAACCCCTAACTGCCCTAGCCTCATGCTCCTGCGATGCGGGTGGGAGGGAAAGCACAGCATCTGCACAGTGTTCCAGGCTCATTTTTTAAGAAAGTCAGCTTTGCAGCGGAGCACAGCCTGCCTTGAGCGAAGTTCTGGGATTAGTCATAGCCCCAGGCAGCTGTGCAGAGGAGCAAAGCAGCAGACACAGGACACCTCACCCAGAAACAAGCTCTGAGCCCAGGGCCCCTGGGGGGTGGCAAGTCCTTCCTGGGTCATTCTAGCCGGGGTCTCCTTCACAGCTCATTACTTAGGACTTGAGGGTTTAAAACTAGGTGAATTAGAAATGGCCAGGGAGCCCCACTTGGAAATCCTCTTAAGGCAAAAACAAAGGCAAAGCAATGGATTCTTGTACCTATAGTTCCTTCCTAGACAAATAAAAAGGAACACAGAAAACACCAAAGGTTCCCACCTGAAGTGCGAAGCATGACTCACCTAAATCCAGACAGATCTTGGACATTTAATATTTTCTCAACTAATCTATAGATCCAACACACACACACACACACACACACACACACACACACACACACACACCTTTCCCCAAACCAGAATTTCTGTGCATCCAGGACCCATTATGGAATCTTTAGGGTTCAGCTATTCACAGAGGAAGGGGCTGTTGAGTAGAAGTAAAGCAGTTTGTGTGTGCAGGAAGTCCCTTTCCTAGGCACGTTGACTCCTGGAACTCTGGTGTGAAGAGGAATTCCAAGATCTGAGAGGAAAGCAGTATGCTTTGAAACTGACTTTGTTCAAAACACTCGGTGTAACCCAATGATCCGTGAAGGAGAGCCATATCTGGGAACAGGACCAAGTTCCCCCATCAAACAAACTGGAGATACAATCTGCTCTGTTGACACTGAAGGAATATTCCACTTTTCTCACTGTGAGCAAAATTAGACTCCCAGGCAGCATGATCTAGTCAGAATAGACTCAGATCCTACCAGCTGCTACTTGCATT